>NW_027207837.1:0-73748 GCF_963455315.2 Globicephala melas
GTGCTGCTACGGGCCTGATGACATAGATTTCACTGCTGAGTGATACTGCATTGTACGTAAGTACCACAAGTTCTTTATCCATTTTTCACTTTCTGTGATATTGAACTTGTATGGTAAACGAGGTTCTTGTAAACAGAGGCGTCCCAAACATTGGGGTGGCTGTATCTTTTTGATTTTAATTTCCCTAAGCTATAGGACCATAAGTGGAAGTGCCCTAGGCTCTGTTGCTTTGTTTTTTAGATGTTTCAGGAAACACCATACACTTCTCCCCAGTGTCTGTTGGCAATTTACATCCCGCCCATCAGCATAACAAGGCTCCCAGTTCTCCATGGCCTGTCCTGCCTTTCTGGATTTTACACTTTTTTCAGATGGCCCTTTTGACCGGGGTGGGGGGAAGTGAGAGTTCATTGTAGTGCAGATTTCCTTTGCAAGCTTGCTTGGTTGGCCAAAAAGGGCGTATGCGTTTTTTCCTGAATATATTCAGGAAAAAACGCATACGCCCTTTTTGGCCAAGTGCATCATTGTGGACGTTCTGCCTCTTTTCCTATGCTTTCAATGCAATTCCAGTGTACCTCCTGAAATTGGTTTCCTGCAATTCTGCCCCGCTTTCAAGTCCTCTTGGCAGCCTTACTTCAGTATATTTTTGGACGATAGTTGTCATTTATAACTCTGCAGGTTTGTGAATTACAGTGCCCCTGAGCTCCTTTCTTCAACTCGTTTTCTTGTGAGCTGGCCGCAACACCGCAGGATGGCTTCAGGCCCTAATCTGGTTCCGGCACGGCACGCTGAGCCTTTGGTTATTTCCTCTTCCTGGTGGGAAATGAGAGTTAAATTTGCCCGTCCAGACACCTCCAGCTAGTCTCTCTTTGGTTCTCGCTATTCCTGTTCATCTTCCGCAGAAATTGCAAACTGGGCCAAACAGGAGGTTAAAGGGACTGACTCTCCAAGTCGGGAGAGTGTTAGTAAAGCGTCTGGAATGTTGCACCCGAGTACCAGGGTACGAAAACTGAGACATATTTGAACACGTCTCCCGATCACATGGTTGATCATACTCTAGGTTCCACATGCATGTTTTAGCTGAAGGAAGAATACCTTAAACCTGGGTAGTTGAAACCCGTGGAATGGGTACCATGCAATATGACTTCAAAGGGTCTTCATTTGCTCACCGAACCTCTCCAATCCTATCACTGCTGCGTTTATGTCCCTGTACACATGCTTGATTCTCTTTCGGAGACATAGCAATCCATAGGTTTTAAGATACTTAAGAGTCAGGTACATTCTTAGGCGTTTAATATGCGGTGTTGAGTCCATTTCGTTGAGCAAGGAGTAGCTCTTGTCTATTCCATATTTGGCTTAAGTGCTCATTTCAATCTCTGGTTTTATGCAGCACCCCAACTCACCTTTACCCTTAAACAAGCATAAGTTGGTTTTCTAAATTTGAGACCCTGTTCTGTTCTGTAATTCAGTTCCTGTGTAGCCAAGTTTACATTCCGTGTATTACTGATATCTTATGATGTTTCTTTTTCTGTGTGACTTATTTCAGTTAGAATCATCGTACCTGAATCCACTCATTGTGCTGCTACGGGCCTGATGACATAGATTTCACTGCTGAGTGATACTGCATTGTACGTAAGTACCACAAGTTCTTTATCCATTTTTCACTTTCTGTGATATTGAACTTGTATGGTAAACGAGGTTCTTGTAAACAGAGGCGTCCCAAACATTGGGGTGGCTGTATCTTTTTGATTTTAATTTCCCTAAGCTATAGGACCATAAGTGGAAGTGCCCTAGGCTCTGTTGCTTTGTTTTTTAGATGTTTCAGGAAACACCATACACTTCTCCCCAGTGTCTGTTGGCAATTTACATCCCGCCCATCAGCATAACAAGGCTCCCAGTTCTCCATGGCCTGTCCTGCCTTTCTGGATTTTACACTTTTTTCAGATGGCCCTTTTGACCGGGGTGGGGGGAAGTGAGAGTTCATTGTAGTGCAGATTTCCTTTGCAAGCTTGCTTGGTTGGCCAAAAAGGGCGTATGCGTTTTTTCCTGAATATATTCAGGAAAAAACGCATACGCCCTTTTTGGCCAAGTGCATCATTGTGGACGTTCTGCCTCTTTTCCTATGCTTTCAATGCAATTCCAGTGTACCTCCTGAAATTGGTTTCCTGCAATTCTGCCCCGCTTTCAAGTCCTCTTGGCAGCCTTACTTCAGTATATTTTTGGACGATAGTTGTCATTTATAACTCTGCAGGTTTGTGAATTACAGTGCCCCTGAGCTCCTTTCTTCAACTCGTTTTCTTGTGAGCTGGCCGCAACACCGCAGGATGGCTTCAGGCCCTAATCTGGTTCCGGCACGGCACGCTGAGCCTTTGGTTATTTCCTCTTCCTGGTGGGAAATGAGAGTTAAATTTGCCCGTCCAGACACCTCCAGCTAGTCTCTCTTTGGTTCTCGCTATTCCTGTTCATCTTCCGCAGAAATTGCAAACTGGGCCAAACAGGAGGTTAAAGGGACTGACTCTCCAAGTCGGGAGAGTGTTAGTAAAGCGTCTGGAATGTTGCACCCGAGTACCAGGGTACGAAAACTGAGACATATTTGAACACGTCTCCCGATCACATGGTTGATCATACTCTAGGTTCCACATGCATGTTTTAGCTGAAGGAAGAATACCTTAAACCTGGGTAGTTGAAACCCGTGGAATGGGTACCATGCAATATGACTTCAAAGGGTCTTCATTTGCTCACCGAACCTCTCCAATCCTATCACTGCTGCGTTTATGTCCCTGTACACATGCTTGATTCTCTTTCGGAGACATAGCAATCCATAGGTTTTAAGATACTTAAGAGTCAGGTACATTCTTAGGCGTTTAATATGCGGTGTTGAGTCCATTTCGTTGAGCAAGGAGTAGCTCTTGTCTATTCCATATTTGGCTTAAGGAACTTTATCTGTGCTCATTTCAATCTCTGGTTTTATGCAGCACCCCAACTCACCTTTCCCCTTAAGCAAGCATAAGTTGGTTTTCTAAATTTGAGACCCTGTTCTGTTCTGTAATTCAGTTCCTGTGTAGCCAAGTTTACATTCCGTGTATTACTGATATCTTATGATGTTTCTTTTTCTGTGTGACTTATTTCAGTTAGAATCATCGTACCTGAATCCACTCATTGTGCTGCTACGGGCCTGATGACATAGATTTCATTGCTGAGTGATATTGCTTTGTAAGTAAATACCACAACTTCTTTCTCCATTTTTCACTTTCTGCGATGTTGAACTTGTACGGTAAACGAGGTTCTTGTAAACAGAGGCGTCCCAAACTTTGGGGTGGCTGTATCTTTTTGATTTTAATTTCCCTAAGCTATAGGACCATAAGTGGAAGTGCCCTAGGCTCTGTTGCTTTGTTTTTTAGATGTTTCAGGAAACACCATACACTTCTCCCGAGTGTCTGTTGGCAATTTACATCCCGCCCATCAGCATAACAAGGCTCCCAGTTGTCCATGGCCTGTCCTGCCTTTCTGGATTTTACACTTTTTTCAGATGGCCCTTTTGACCGGGGGGAAGTGAGACTTCATTGTAGTGCAGATTTCCTTTGCAAGCTTGCTTGGTTGGCCAAAAAGGGCGTATGCGTTTTTTCCTGAATATATTCAGGAAAAAACGCATACGCCCTTTTTGGCCAAGTGCATCATTGTGGACGTTCTGCCTCTTTTCCTATGCTTTCAATGCAATTCCAGTCTACCTCCTGAAATCGGTTTCCTGCAATTCTGCCCCGCTTTCAAGTCCTCTTGGCAGCCTTACTTCAGTATATTTTTGGACGATAGTTGTCATTTATAACTCTGCAGGTTTGTGAATTACAGTGCCCCTGAGCTCCTTTCTTCAACTCGTTTTCTTGTGAGCTGGCCGCAACACCGCAGGATGGCTTCAGGCCCTAATCTGGTTCCGGCACGGCACGCTGAGCCTTTGGTTAATTCCTCTTCCTGGTGGGAAATGAGAGTTAAATTTGCCCGTCCAGAAACCTCCAGCTAGTCTCTCATTGGTTCTCGCTATTCCTGTTCATCTTCCGCAGAAATTGCAAACTGGGCCAAACAGGAGGTTAAAGGCGCTGACTCTCCAAGTCGGGAGAGTGTTAGTAAAGCGTCTGGAATGTTGCACCCGAGTACCAGGGTACGAAAACTGAGACATATTTGAACACGTCTCCCGATCACATGGTTGATCATACTCTAGGTTCCACATGCATGTTTTAGCTGAAGGAAGAATACCTTAAACCTGGGTAGTTGAAACCCGTGGAATGGGTACCATGCAATATGACTTCAAAGGGTCTTCATTTGCTCACCGAACCTCTCCAATCCTATCACTGCTGCGTTTATGTCCCTGTACACATGCTTGATTCTCTTTCGGAGACATAGCAATCCATAGGTTTTAAGATACTTAAGAGTCAGGTACATTCTTAGGCGTTTAATATGCGGTGTTGAGTCCATTTCGTTGAGCAAGGAGTAGCTCTTGTCTATTCCATATTTGGCTTAAGGAACTTTATCTGTGCTCATTTCAATCTCTGGTTTTATGCAGCACCCCAACTCACCTTTACCCTTAAACAAGCATAAGTTGGTTTTCTAAATTTGAGACCCTGTTCTGTTCTGTAATTCAGTTCCTGTGTAGCCAAGTTTACATTCCGTGTATTACTGATATCTTATGATGTTTCTTTTTCTGTGTGACTTATTTCAGTTAGAATCATCGTACCTGAATCCACTCATTGTGCTGCTACGGGCCTGATGACATAGATTTCACTGCTGAGTGATACTGCATTGTACGTAAGTACCACAAGTTCTTTATCCATTTTTCACTTTCTGTGATATTGAACTTGTATGGTAAACGAGGTTCTTGTAAACAGAGGCGTCCCAAACATTGGGGTGGCTGTATCTTTTTGATTTTAATTTCCCTAAGCTATAGGACCATAAGTGGAAGTGCCCTAGGCTCTGTTGCTTTGTTTTTTAGATGTTTCAGGAAACACCATACACTTCTCCCCAGTGTCTGTTGGCAATTTACATCCCGCCCATCAGCATAACAAGGCTCCCAGTTCTCCATGGCCTGTCCTGCCTTTCTGGATTTTACACTTTTTTCAGATGGCCCTTTTGACCGGGGTGGGGGGAAGTGAGAGTTCATTGTAGTGCAGATTTCCTTTGCAAGCTTGCTTGGTTGGCCAAAAAGGGCGTATGCGTTTTTTCCTGAATATATTCAGGAAAAAACGCATACGCCCTTTTTGGCCAAGTGCATCATTGTGGACGTTCTGCCTCTTTTCCTATGCTTTCAATGCAATTCCAGTGTACCTCCTGAAATTGGTTTCCTGCAATTCTGCCCCGCTTTCAAGTCCTCTTGGCAGCCTTACTTCAGTATATTTTTGGACGATAGTTGTCATTTATAACTCTGCAGGTTTGTGAATTACAGTGCCCCTGAGCTCCTTTCTTCAACTCGTTTTCTTGTGAGCTGGCCGCAACACCGCAGGATGGCTTCAGGCCCTAATCTGGTTCCGGCACGGCACGCTGAGCCTTTGGTTATTTCCTCTTCCTGGTGGGAAATGAGAGTTAAATTTGCCCGTCCAGACACCTCCAGCTAGTCTCTCTTTGGTTCTCGCTATTCCTGTTCATCTTCCGCAGAAATTGCAAACTGGGCCAAACAGGAGGTTAAAGGGACTGACTCTCCAAGTCGGGAGAGTGTTAGTAAAGCGTCTGGAATGTTGCACCCGAGTACCAGGGTACGAAAACTGAGACATATTTGAACACGTCTCCCGATCACATGGTTGATCATACTCTAGGTTCCACATGCATGTTTTAGCTGAAGGAAGAATACCTTAAACCTGGGTAGTTGAAACCCGTGGAATGGGTACCATGCAATATGACTTCAAAGGGTCTTCATTTGCTCACCGAACCTCTCCAATCCTATCACTGCTGCGTTTATGTCCCTGTACACATGCTTGATTCTCTTTGGGAGACATAGCAATCCATAGGTTTTAAGATACTTAAGAGTCAGGTACATTCTTAGGCGTTTAATATGCGGTGTTGAGTCCATTTCGTTGAGCAAGGAGTAGCTCTTGTCTATTCCATATTTGGCTTAAGTGCTCATTTCAATCTCTGGTTTTATGCAGCACCCCAACTCACCTTTACCCTTAAACAAGCATAAGTTGGTTTTCTAAATTTGAGACCCTGTTCTGTTCTGTAATTCAGTTCCTGTGTAGCCAAGTTTACATTCCGTGTATTACTGATATCTTATGATGTTTCTTTTTCTGTGTGACTTATTTCAGTTAGAATCATCGTACCTGAATCCACTCATTGTGCTGCTACGGGCCTGATGACATAGATTTCACTGCTGAGTGATACTGCATTGTACGTAAGTACCACAAGTTCTTTATCCATTTTTCACTTTCTGTGATATTGAACTTGTATGGTAAACGAGGTTCTTGTAAACAGAGGCGTCCCAAACATTGGGGTGGCTGTATCTTTTTGATTTTAATTTCCCTAAGCTATAGGACCATAAGTGGAAGTGCCCTAGGCTCTGTTGCTTTGTTTTTTAGATGTTTCAGGAAACACCATACACTTCTCCCCAGTGTCTGTTGGCAATTTACATCCCGCCCATCAGCATAACAAGGCTCCCAGTTCTCCATGGCCTGTCCTGCCTTTCTGGATTTTACACTTTTTTCAGATGGCCCTTTTGACTGCTGGGGGGGAAGTGAGACTTCATTGTAGTGCAGATTTCCTTTGCAAGCTTGCTTGGTTGGCCAAAAAGGGCGTATGCGTTTTTTCCTGAATATATTCAGGAAAAAACGCATACGCCCTTTTTGGCCAAGTGCATCATTGTGGACGTTCTGCCTCTTTTCCTATGCTTTCAATGCAATTCCAGTGTACCTCCTGAAATTGGTTTCCTGCAATTCTGCCCCGCTTTCAAGTCCTCTTGGCAGCCTTACTTCAGTATATTTTTGGACGATAGTTGTCATTTATAACTCTGCAGGTTTGTGAATTACAGTGCCCCTGAGCTCCTTTCTTCAACTCGTTTTCTTGTGAGCTGGCCGCAACACCGCAGGATGGCTTCAGGCCCTAATCTGGTTCCGGCACGGCACGCTGAGCCTTTGGTTATTTCCTCTTCCTGGTGGGAAATGAGAGTTAAATTTGCCCGTCCAGACACCTCCAGCTAGTCTCTCTTTGGTTCTCGCTATTCCTGTTCATCTTCCGCAGAAATTGCAAACTGGGCCAAACAGGAGGTTAAAGGGACTGACTCTCCAAGTGGGGAGAGTGTTAGTAAAGCGTCTGGAATGTTGCACCCGAGTACCAGGGGAGGAAAACTGAGACATATCTGAACACGTCTCCCGATCACATGGTTGATCATACTCTAGGTTCCACATGCCTGTTTCAGCTGAAGGAAGAATACCTTAAACCTGGGTAGTTGAAACCCGTGGAATGGGTACCATGCAATAAGACTTCAAAGGATCTTCATTTGCTCACCGAACCTCTCCAATCCTATCACTACTGCGTTTATGCCCCTGTACACACGCTTGATTCTCTTTTGGAGACATAGCAATCCATAGGTTTTAAGATACTTAAGAGTCAGGTACATTCTTAGGCATTTAATATGCGGTGTTGAGTCCATTTCGTTGAGCAAGGAGTAGCTCTTGTCTATTCCATATTTGGCTTAAGGAACTTTATCTGTGCTCATTTCAATCTCTGGTTTTATGCAGCACCCCAACTCACCTTTACCCTTAAACAAGCATAAGTTGGTTTTCTAAATTTGAGTCCCTGTTCTGTTCTGTAATTCAGTTCCTGTGTAGCCAAGTTTACATTCCGTGTATTACTGATATCTTATGATGTTTCTTTTTCTGTGTGACTTACTTCAGTTAGAATCATCATACCTGAATCCACTCATTGTGCTGCTAAGGGCCTGATGACATAGATTTCATTGCTGAGTGATATTGCTTTGTAAGTAAATACCACAACTTCTTTATCCATTTTTCACTTTCTGCGATGTTGAACTTGTACTGTAAATGAGGTTCTTGTAAACAGAGGCGTCCCAAACTTTGCGGTGGCTGTGTCTTTTTGATTTTAATTTCCCTAAGCTATAGGACCATAAGTGGAAGTGCCCTAGGCTCTGTTGCTTTGTTTTTTAGATGTTTCAGGAAACACCATACACTTCTCCGGAGTGTCTGTTGGCAATTTACATCCCGCCCATCAGCATAACAAGGCTCCCAGTTCTCCATGGCCTGTCCTGCCTTTCTGGATTTTACACTTTTTTCAGATGGCCCTTTTGACCGGGGGGAAGTGAGACTTCATTGTAGTGCAGATTTCCTTTGCAACCTTGCTTGGTTGGCCAAAAAGGGCGTATGCGTTTTTTCCTGAATATATTCAGGAAAAAACGCATACGCCCTTTTTGGCCAAGTGCATCATTGTGGACGTTCTGCCTCTTTTCCTATGCTTTCAATGCAATTCCAGTCTACCTCCTGAAATCGGTTTCCTGCAATTCTGCCCCGCTTTCAAGTCCTCTTGGCAGCCTTACTTCAGTATATTTTTGGACGATAGCTGTCATTTATAACTCTGCAGGTTTGTGAATTACAGTGCCCCTGAGCTCCTTTCTTCAACTCGTTTTCTTGTGAGCTGGCCGCAACACCGCAGGATGGTTTCAGGCCCTAATCTGGTTCCGGCACGGCACGCTGAGCCTTTGGTTATTTCCTCTTCCTGGTGGGAAATGAGAGTTAAATTTGCCCGTCCAGACACCTCCAGCTAGTCTCTCATTGGTTCTCGCTATTCCTGTTCATCTTCCGCAGAAATTGCAAACTGGGCCAAACAGGAGGTTAAAGGGACTGACTCTCCAAGTCGGGAGAGTGTTAGTAAAGCGTCTGGAATGTTGCACCCGAGTACCAGGGTACGAAAACTGAGACATATTTGAACACGTCTCCCGATCACATGGTTGATCATACTCTAGGTTCCACATGCATGTTTTAGCTGAAGGAAGAATACCTTAAACCTGGGTAGTTGAAACCCGTGGAATGGGTACCATGCAATATGACTTCAAAGGGTCTTCATTTGCTCACCGAACCTCTCCAATCCTATCACTGCTGCGTTTATGTCCCTGTACACATGCTTGATTCTCTTTCGGAGACATAGCAATCCATAGGTTTTAAGATACTTAAGAGTCAGGTACATTCTTAGGCGTTTAATATGCGGTGTTGAGTCCATTTCGTTGAGCAAGGAGTAGCTCTTGTCTATTCCATATTTGGCTTAAGGAACTTTATCTGTGCTCATTTCAATCTCTGGTTTTATGCAGCACCCCAACTCACCTTTACCCTTAAACAAGCATAAGTTGGTTTTCTAAATTTGAGACCCTGTTCTGTTCTGTAATTCAGTTCCTGTGTAGCCAAGTTTACATTCCATGTATTAGTGATATCTTATGATATTTCTTTCTCTGTGTGACTTATTTCAGTTAGAATCATCGTACCTGAATCCACTCATTGTGCTGCTACGGGCCTGATGACATAGATTTCACTGCTGAGTGATACTGCATTGTACGTAAGTACCACAAGTTCTTTATCCATTTTTCACTTTCTGTGATATTGAACTTGTACGGTAAACGAGGTTCTTGTAAACAGAGGCGTCCCAAACATTGGGGTGGCTGTATCTTTTTGATTTTAATTTCCCTAAGCTATAGGACCATAAGTGGAAGTGCCCTAGGCTCTGTTGCTTTGTTTTTTAGATGTTTCAGGAAACACCATACACTTCTCCCGAGTGTCTGTTGGCAATTTACATCCCGCCCATCAGCATAACAAGGCTCCCAGTTCTCCATGGCCTGTCCTGCCTTTCTGGATTTTACACTTTTTTCAGATGGCCCTTTTGACCGGGGGAAGTGAGACTTCATTGTAGTGCAGATTTCCTTTGCAAGCTTGCTTGGTTGGCCAAAAAGGGCGTATGCGTTTTTTCCTGAATATATTCAGGAAAAAACGTATACGCCCTTTTTGGCCAAGTGCATCATTGTGGACGTTCTGCCTCTTTTCCTATGCTTTCAATGCAATTCCAGTCTACCTCCTGAAATCGGTTTCCTGCAATTTTGCCCCGCTTTCAAGTCCTCTTGGCAGCCTTACTTCAGTATATTTTTGGACGATAGCTGTCATTTATAACTCTGCAGGTTTGTGAATTACAGTGCCCCTGAGCTCCTTTCTTCAACTCGTTTTCTTGTGAGCTGGCCGCAACACCGCAGGATGGCTTCAGGCCCTAATCTGGTTCCGGCACGGCACGCTGAGCCTTTGGTTATTTCCTCTTCCTGGTGGGAAATGAGAGTTAAATTTGCCCGTCCAGACACCTCCAGCTAGTCTCTCATTGGTTCTCGCTATTCCTGTTCATCTTCCGCAGAAATTGCAAACTGGGCCAAACAGGAGGTTAAAGGGACAGACTCTCCAAGTCGGGAGAGTGTTAGTAAAGCGTCTGGAATGTTGCACCCGAGTACCAGGGTACGAAAACTGAGACATATTTGAACACGTCTCCCGATCACATGGTTGATCATACTCTAGGTTCCACATGCATGTTTTAGCTGAAGGAAGAATACCTTAAACCTGGGTAGTTGAAACCCGTGGAATGGGTACCATGCAATATGACTTCAAAGGGTCTTCATTTGCTCACCGAACCTCTCCAATCCTATCACTGCTGCGTTTATGTCCCTGTACACATGCTTGATTCTCTTTCGGAGACATAGCAATCCATAGGTTTTAAGATACTTAAGAGTCAGGTACATTCTTAGGCGTTTAATATGGGGTGTTGAGTCCATTTCGTTGAGCAAGGAGTAGCTCTTGTCTATTCCATATTTGGCTTAAGGAACTTTATCTGTGCTCATTTCAATCTCTGGTTTTATGCAGCACCCCAACTCACCTTTACCCTTAAACAAGCATAAGTTGGTTTTCTAAATTTGAGACCCTGTTCTGTTCTGTAATTCAGTTCCTGTGTAGCCAAGTTTACATTCCGTGTATTACTGATATCTTATGATGTTTCTTTTTCTGTGTGACTTATTTCAGTTAGAATCATCGTACCTGAATCCACTCATTGTGCTGCTACGGGCCTGATGACATAGATTTCACTGCTGAGTGATACTGCATTGTACGTAAGTACCACAAGTTCTTTATCCATTTTTCACTTTCTGTGATATTGAACTTGTACGGTAAACGAGGTTCTTGTAAACAGAGGCGTCCCAAACATTGGGGTGGCTGTATCTTTTTGATTTTAATTTCCCTAAGCTATAGGACCATAAGTGGAAGTGCCCTAGGCTCTGTTGCTTTGTTTTTTAGATGTTTCAGGAAACACCATACACTTCTCCCGAGTGTCTGTTGGCAATTTACATCCCGCCCATCAGCATAACAAGGCTCCCAGTTCTCCATGGCCTGTCCTGCCTTTCTGGATTTTACACTTTTTTCAGATGGCCCTTTTGACCGGGGGGAAGTGAGACTTCATTGTAGTGCAGATTTCCTTTGCAAGCTTGCTTGGTTGGCCAAAAAGGGCGTATGCGTTTTTTCCTGAATATATTCAGGAAAAAACTTATACGCCCTTTTTGGCCAAGTGCATCATTGTGGACGTTCTGCCTCTTTTCCTATGCTTTCAATGCAATTCCAGTCTACCTCCTGAAATCGGTTTCCTGCAATTCTGCCCCGCTTTCAAGTCCTCTTGGCAGCCTTACTTCAGTATATTTTTGGACGATAGCTGTCATTTATAACTCTGCAGGTTTGTGAATTACAGTGCCCCTGAGCTCCTTTCTTCAACTCGTTTTCTTGTGAGCTGGCCGCAACACCGCAGGATGGCTTCAGGCCCTAATGTGGTTCCGGCACGGCACGCTGAGCCTTTGGTTATTTCCTCTTCCTGGTGGGAAATGAGAGTTAAATTTGCCCGTCCAGACATCTCCAGCTAGTCTCTCATTGGTTCTCGCTATTCCTGTTCATCTTCCGCAGAAATTGCAAACTGGGCCAAACAGGAGGTTAAAGGGACTGACTCTCCAAGTCGGGAGAGTGTTAGTAAAGCGTCTGGAATGTTGCACCCGAGTACCAGGGTACGAAAACTGAGATATATTTGAACACGTCTCCCGATCACATGGTTGATCATACTCTAGGTTCCACATGCATGTTTTAGCTGAAGGAAGAATACCTTAAACCTGGGTAGTTGAAACCCGTGGAATGGGTACCATGCAATATGACTTCAAAGGGTCTTCATTTGCTCACCGAACCTCTCCAATCCTATCACTGCTGCGTTTATGTCCCTGTACACATGCTTGATTCTCTTTCGGAGACATAGCAATCCATAGGTTTTAAGATACTTAAGAGTCAGGTACATTCTTAGGCGTTTAATATGGGGTGTTGAGTCCATTTCGTTGAGCAAGGAGTAGCTCTTGTCTATTCCATATTTGGCTTAAGGAACTTTATCTGTGCTCATTTCAATCTCTGGTTTCATGCAGCACCCCAACTCACCTTTACCCTTAAACAAGCATAAGTTGGTTTTCTAAATTTGAGACACTGTTCTGTTCTGTAATTCAGTTCCTGTGTAGCCAAGTTTACATTCCGTGTATTACTGATATCTTATGATGTTTCTTTTTCTGTGTGACTTATTTCAGTTAGAATCATCGTACCTGAATCCACTCATTGTGCTGCTAAGGGCCTGATGACATAGATTTCACTGCTGAGTGATACTGCATTGTACGTAAGTACCACAACTTCTTTATCCATTTTTCACTCTCTGTGATATTGAACTTGTACGGTAAACGAGGTTCTTGTAAACAGAGGCGTCCCAAACATTGGGGTGGCTGTATCTTTTTGATTTTAATTTCCCTAAGCTATAGGACCATAAGTGGAAGTGCCCTAGGCTCTGTTGCTTTGTTTTTTAGATGTTTCAGGAAACACCATACACTTCTCCCGAGTGTCTGTTGGCAATTTACATCCCGCCCATCAGCATAACAAGGCTCCCAGTTCTCCATGGCCTGTCCTGCCTTTCTGGATTTTACACTTTTTTCAGATGGCCCTTTTGACCGGGGTGGGGGGAAGTGAGACTTCATTGTAGTGCAGATTTCCTTTGCAAGCTTGCTTGGTTGGCCAAAAAGGGCGTATGCGTTTTTTCCTGAATATATTCAGGAAAAAACGCATACGCCCTTTTTGGCCAAGTGCATCATTGTGGACGTTCTGCCTCTTTTCCTATGCTTTCAATGCAATTTCAGTCTACCTCCTGAAATCGGTTTCCTGCAATTCTCCCCCACTTTCAAGTCCTCTTGGCAGCCTTACTTCAGTATATTTTTGGACGATAGCTGTCATTTATAACTCTGCAGGTTTGTGAATTACAGTGCCCCTGAGCTCCTTTCTTCAACTCGTTTTCTTGTGAGCTGGCCGCAACACCGCAGGATGGCTTCAGGCCCTAATCTGGTTCCGGCACGGCACGCTGAGCCTTTGGTTATTTCCTCTTCCTGGTGGGAAATGAGAGTTAAATTTGCCCGTCCAGACACCTCCAGCTAGTCTCTCATTGGTTCTCGCTATTCCTGTTCATCTTCCGCAGAAATTGCAAACTGGGCCAAACAGGAGGTTAAAGGGACAGACTCTCCAAGTCGGGAGAGTGTTAGTAAAGCGTCTGGAATGTTGCACCCGAGTACCAAGTACGAAAACTGAGACATATTTGAACACGTCTCCCGATCACATGGTTGATCATACTCTAGGTTCCACATGCATGTTTTAGCTGAAGGAAGAATACCTTAAACCTGGGTAGTTGAAACCCGTGGAATGGGTACCATGCAATATGACTTCAAAGGGTCTTCATTTGCTCACCGAACCTCTCCAATCCTATCACTGCTGCGTTTATGTCCCTGTACACATGCTTGATTCTCTTTCGGAGACATAGCAATCCATAGGTTTTAAGATACTTAAGAGTCAGGTACATTCTTAGGCGTTTAATATGGGGTGTTGAGTCCATTTCGTTGAGCAAGGAGTAGCTCTTGTCTATTCCATATTTGGCTTAAGGAACATTATCTGTGCTCATTTCAATCTCTGGTTTCATGCAGCACACCAACTCACCTTTACCCTTAAACAAGCATAAGTTGGTTTTCTAAATTTGAGACCCTGTTCTGTTCTGTAATTCAGTTCCTGTGTAGCCAAGTTTACATTCCGTGTATTACTGATATCTTATGATGTTTCTTTTTCTGTGTGACTTATTTCAGTTAGAATCATTGTACCTGAATCCACTCATTGTGCTGCTACGGGCCTGATGACATAGATTTCACTGCTGAGTGATACTGCATTGTACGTAAGTACCACAAGTTCTGTATCCATTTTTCACTTTCTGTGATATTGAACTTGTACGGTAAACGAGGTTCTTGTAAACAGAGGCGTCCCAAACATTGGGGTGGCTGTATCTTTTTGATTTTAATTTCCCTAAGCTATAGGACCATAAGTGGAAGTGCCCTAGGCTCTGTTGCTTTGTTTTTTAGATGTTTCAGGAAACACCATACACTTCTCCCGAGTGTCTGTTGGCAATTGACATCCCGCCCATCAGCATAACAAGGCTCCCAGTTCTCCATGGCCTGTCCTGCCTTTCTGGATTTTACACTTTTTTCAGATGGCCCTTTTGACCGGGGGGAAGTGAGACTTCATTGTAGTGCAGATTTCCTTTGCAAGCTTGCTTGGTTGGCCAAAAAGGGCGTATGCGTTTTTTCCTGAATATATTCAGGAAAAAACGCATACGCCCTTTTTGGCCAAGTGCATCATTGTGGACGTTCTGCCTCTTTTCCTATGCTTTCAATGCAATTCCAGTCTACCTCCTGAAATCGGTTTCCTGCAATTCTGCCCCGCTTTCAAGTCCTCTTGGCAGCCTTACTTCAGTATATTTTTGGACGATAGCTGTCATTTATAACTCTGCAGGTTTGTGAATTACAGTGCCCCTGAGCTCCTTTCTTCAACTCGTTTTCTTGTGATCTGGCCGCAACACCGCAGGATGGCTTCAGGCCCTAATCTGGTTCCGGCACGGCACGCTGAGCCTTTGGTTATTTCCTCTTCCTGGTGGGAAATGAGAGTTAAATTTGCCCGTCCAGACACCTCCAGCTAGTCTCTCATTGGTTCTCGCTATTCCTGTTCATCTTCCGCAGAAATTGCAAACTGGGCCAAACAGGAGGTTAAAGGGACTGACTCTCCAAGTCGGGAGAGTGTTAGTAAAGCGTCTGGAATGTTGCACCCGAGTACCAGGGTACGAAAACTGAGACATATTTGAACACGTCTCCCGATCACATGGTTGATCATACTCTAGGTTCCACATGCATGTTTTAGCTGAAGGAAGAATACCTTAAACCTGGGTAGTTGAAACCCGTGGAATGGGTACCATGCAATATGACTTCAAAGGGTCTTCATTTGCTCACCGAACCTCTCCAATCCTATCACTGCTGCGTTTATGTCCCTGTACACATGCTTGATTCTCTTTCGGAGACATAGCAATCCATAGGTTTTAAGATACTTAAGAGTCAGGTACATACTTAGGCGTTTAATATGCGGTGTTGAGTCCATTTCGTTGAGCAAGGAGTAGCTCTTGTCTATTCCATATTTGGCTTAAGGAACTTTATCTGTGCTCATTTCAATCTCTGGTTTTATGCAGCACCCCAACTCACCTTTTCCCTTAAACAAGCATAAGTTGGTTTTCTAAATTTGAGACCCTGTTCTGTTCTGTAATTCAGTTCCTGTGTAGCCAAGTTTACATTCCGTGTATTACTGATATCTTATGATGTTTCTTTTTCTGTGTGACTTATTTCAGTTAGAATCATCGTACCTGAATCCACTCATTGTGCTGCTACGGGCCTGATGACATAGATTTCACTGCTGAGTGATACTGCATTGTACGTAAGTACCACAAGTTCTTTATCCATTTTTCACTTTCTGTGATATTGAACTTGTACGGTAAACGAGGTTCTTGTAAACAGAGGCGTCCCAAACATTGGGGTGGCTGTATCTTTTTGATTTTAATTTCCCTAAGCTATAGGACCATAAGTGGAAGTGCCCTAGGCTCTGTTGCTTTGTTTTTTAGATGTTTCAGGAAACACCATACACTTCTCCGGAGTGTCTGTTGGCAATTGACATCCCGCCCATCAGCATAACAAGGCTCCCAGTTCTCCATGGCCTGTCCTGCCTTTCTGGATTTTACACTTTTTTCAGATGGCCCTTTTGACCGGGGGGAAGTGAGACTTCATTGTAGTGCAGATTTCCTTTGCAAGCTTGCTTGGTTGGCCAAAAAGGGCGTATGCGTTTTTTCCTGAATATATTCAGGAAAAAACGCATACGCCCTTTTTGGCCAAGTGCATCATTGTGGACGTTCTGCCTCTTTTCCTATGCTTTCAATGCAATTCCAGTCTACCTCCTGAAATCGGTTTCCTGCAATTCTGCCCCGCTTTCAAGTCCTCTTGGCAGCCTTACTTCAGTATATTTTTGGACGATAGTTGTCATTTATAACTCTGCAGGTTTGTGAATTACAGTGCCCCTGAGCTCCTTTCTTCAACTCGTTTTCTTGTGAGCTGGCCGCAACACCGCAGGATGGCTTCAGGCCCTAATCTGGTTCCGGCACGGCACGCTGAGCCTTTGGTTATTTCCTCTTCCTGCTGGGAAATGAGAGTTAAATTTGCCCGTCCAGACACCTCCAGCTAGTCTCTCATTGGTTCTCGCTATTCCTGTTCATCTTCCGCAGAAATTGCAAACTGGGCCAAACAGGAGGTTAAAGGGACTGACTCTCCTAGTCGGGAGAGTGTTAGTAAAGCGTCTGGAATGTTGCACCCGAGTACCAGGGTACGAAACCTGAGACATATTTGAACACGTCTCCCGATCACATGGTTGATCATACTCTAGGTTCCACATGCATGTTTTAGCTGAAGGAAGAATACCTTAAACCTGGGTAGTTGAAACCCGTGGAATGGGTACCATGCAATATGACTTCAAAGGGTCTTCATTTGCTCACCGAACCTCTCCAATCCTATCACTGCTGCGTTTATGTCCCTGTACACATGCTTGATTCTCTTTCGGAGACATAGCAATCCATAGGTTTTCAGATACTTAAGAGTCAGGTACATTCTTAGGCGTTTAATATGCGGTGTTGAGTCCATTTCGTTGAGCAAGGAGTAGCTCTTGTCTATTCCATATTTGGCTTAAGGAACTTTATCTGTGCTCATTTCAATCTCTGGTTTTATGCAGCACCCCAACTCACCTTTCCCCTTAAGCAAGCATAAGTTGGTTTTCTAAATTTGAGACCCTGTTCTGTTCTGTAATTCAGTTCCTGTGTAGCCAAGTTTACATTCCGTGTATTACTGATATCTTATGATGTTTCTTTTTCTGTGTGACTTATTTCAGTTAGAATCATCGTACCTGAATCCACTCATTGTGCTGCTACGGGCCTGATGACATAGATTTCATTGCTGAGTGATATTGCTTTGTAAGTAAATACCACAACTTCTTTCTCCATTTTTCACTTTCTGCGATGTTGAACTTGTACAGTAAACGAGGTTCTTGTAAACAGAGGCGTCCCAAACTTTGGGCTGGCTGTATCTTTTTGATTTTAATTTCCCTAAGCTATAGGACCATAAGTGGAAGTGCCCTAGGCTCTGTTGCTTTGTTTTTTAGATGTTTCAGGAAACACCATACACTTCTCCCGAGTGTCTGTTGGCAATTTACATCCCGCCCATCAGCATAACAAGGCTCCCAGTTCTCCATGGCCTGTCCTGCCTTTCTGGATTTTACACTTTTTTCAGATGGCCCTTTTGACCGGGGGTGGGGGGGAAGTGAGACTTCATTGTAGTGCAGATTTCCTTTGCAAGCTTGCTTGGTTGGCCAAAAAGGGCGTATGCGTTTTTTCCTGAATATATTCAGGAAAAAACGCATACGCCCTTTTTGGCCAAGTGCATCATTGTGGACGTTCTGCCTCTTTTCCTATGCTTTCAATGCAATTCCAGTCTACCTCCTGAAATCGGTTTCCTGCAATTCTGCCCCGCTTTCAAGTCCTCTTGGCAGCCTTACTTCAGTATATTTTTGGACGATAGCTGTCATTTATAACTCTGCAGGTTTGTGAATTACAGTGCCCCTGAGCTCCTTTCTTCAACTCGTTTTCTTGTGAGCTGGCCGCAACACCGCAGGATGGCTTCAGGCCCTAATCTGGTTCCGGCACGGCACGCTGAGCCTTTGGTTATTTCCTCTTCCTGGTGGGAAATGAGAGTTAAATTTGCCCATCCAGACACCTCCAGCTAGTCTCTCATTGGTTCTCGCTATTCCTGTTCATCTTCTGCAGAAATTGCAAACTGGGCCAAACAGGAGGTTAAAGGGACTGACTCTCCAAGTCGGGAGAGTGTTAGTAAAGCGTCTGGAATGTTGCACCCGAGTACCAGGGTACGAAAACTGAGACATATTTGAACACGTCTCCCGATCACATGGTTGATCATACTCTAGGTTCCACATGCATGTTTTAGCTGAAGGAAGAATACCTTAAACCTGGGTAGTTGAAACCCGTGGAATGGGTACCATGCAATATGACTTCAAAGGGTCTTCATTTGCTCACCGAACCTCTCCAATCCTATCACTGCTGCGTTTATGTCCCTGTACACATGCTTGATTCTCTTTCGGAGACATAGCAATCCATAGGTTTTAAGATACTTAAGAGTCAGGTACATTCTTAGGCGTTTAATATGCGGTGTTGAGTCCATTTCGTTGAGCAAGGAGTAGCTCTTGTCTATTCCATATTTGGCTTAAGGAACTTTATCTGTGCTCATTTCAATCTCTGGTTTTATGCAGCACCCCAACTCACCTTTACCCTTAAACAAGCATAAGTTGGTTTTCTAAATTTGAGACCCTGTTCTGTTCTGTAATTCAGTTCCTGTGTAGCCAAGTTTACATTCCGTGTATTAGTGATATCTTATGATGTTTCTTTTTCCGTGTGACTTATTTCAGTTAGAATCATCGTACCTGAATCCACTCATTGTGCTGCTACGGGCCTGATGACATAGATTTCACTGCTGAGTGATACTGCATTGTACGTAAGTACCACAAGTTCTTTATCCATTTTTCACTTTCTGTGATATTGAACTTGTACGGTAAACGAGGTTCTTGTAAACAGAGGCGTCCCAAACATTGGGGTGGCTGTATCTTTTTGATTTTAATTTCCCTAAGCTATAGGACCATAAGTGGAAGTGCCCTAGGCTCTGTTGCTTTGTTTTTTAGATGTTTCAGGAAACACCATACACTTCTCCCGAGTGTCTGTTGGCAATTGACATCCCGCCCATCAGCATAACAAGGCTCCCAGTTCTCCATGGCCTGTCCTGCCTTTCTGGATTTTACACTTTTTTCAGATGGCCCTTTTGACCGGGGGGGGGGGGGAGTGAGACTTCATTGTAGTGCAGATTTCCTTTGCAAGCTTGCTTGGTTGGCCAAAAAGGGCGTATGCGTTTTTTCCTGAATATATTCAGGAAAAAACGCATACGCCCTTTTTGGCCAAGTGCATCATTGTGGACGTTCTGCCTCTTTTCCTATGCTTTCAATGCAATTCCAGTGTACCTCCTGAAATCGGTTTCCTGCAATTCTGCCCCGCTTTCAAGTCCTCTTGGCAGCCTTACTTCAGTATATTTTTGGACGATAGTTGTCATTTATAACTCTGCAGGTTTGTGAATTACAGTGCCCCTGAGCTCCTTTCTTCAACTCGTTTTCTTGTGAGCTGGCCGCAACACCGCAGGATGGCTTCAGGCCCTAATCTGGTTCCGGCACGGCACGCTGAGCCTTTGGTTATTTCCTCTTCCTGGTGGGAAATGAGAGTTAAATGTGCCCGTCCAGACACCTCCAGCTAGTCTCTCATTGGTTCTCGCTATTCCTGTTCATCTTCCGCAGAAATTGCAAACTGGGCCAAACAGGAGGTTAAAGGGACTGACTCTCCAAGTCGGGAGAGTGTTAGTAAAGCGTCTGGAATGTTGCACCCGAGTACCAGGGTACGAAAACTGAGACATATTTGAACACGTCTCCCGATCACATGGTTGATCATACTCTAGGTTCCACATGCATGTTTTAGCTGAAGGAAGAATACCTTAAACCTGGGTAGTTGAAACCCGTGGAATGGGTACCATGCAATATGACTTCAAAGGGTCTTCATTTGCTCACCGAACCTCTCCAATCCTATCACTGCTGCGTTTATGTCCCTGTACACATGCTTGATTCTCTTTCGGAGACATAGCAATCCATAGGTTTTAAGATACTTAAGAGTCAGGTACATTCTTAGGCGTTTAATATGCGGTGTTGAGTCCATTTCGTTGAGCAAGGAGTAGCTCTTGTCTATTCCATATTTGGCTTAAGGAACTTTATCTGTGCTCATTTCAATCTCTGGTTTTATGCAGCACCCCAACTCACCTTTACCCTTAAACAAGCATAAGTTGGTTTTCTAAATTTGAGACCCTGTTCTGTTCTGTAATTCAGTTCCTGTGTAGCCAAGTTTACATTCCGTGTATTAGTGATATCTTATGATGTTTCTTTTTCCGTGTGACTTATTTCAGTTAGAATCATCGT
Source organism: Globicephala melas (assembly GCF_963455315.2). Lineage (NCBI taxonomy): Eukaryota > Metazoa > Chordata > Mammalia > Artiodactyla > Delphinidae > Globicephala > Globicephala melas. The sequence continues at coordinate 20,535 of NW_027207837.1, forward strand.
ACCTGAATCCACTCATTGTGCTGCTACGGGCCTGATGACATAGATTTCACTGCTGAGTGATACTGCATTGTACGTAAGTACCACAAGTTCTTTATCCATTTTTCACTTTCTGTGATATTGAACTTGTACGGTAAACGAGGTTCTTGTAAACAGAGGCGTCCCAAACATTGGGGTGGCTGTATCTTTTTGATTTTAATTTCCCTAAGCTATAGGACCATAAGTGGAAGTGCCCTAGGCTCTGTTGCTTTGTTTTTTAGATGTTTCAGGAAACACCATACACTTCTCCCGAGTGTCTGTTGGCAATTGACATCCCGCCCATCAGCATAACAAGGCTCCCAGTTCTCCATGGCCTGTCCTGCCTTTCTGGATTTTACACTTTTTTCAGATGGCCCTTTTGACCGGGGGGAAGTGAGACTTCATTGTAGTGCAGATTTCCTTTGCAAGCTTGCTTGGTTGGCCAAAAAGGGCGTATGCGTTTTTTCCTGAATATATTCAGGAAAAAACGCATATGCCCTTTTTGGCCAAGTGCATCATTGTGGACGTTCTGCCTCTTTTCCTATGCTTTCAATGCAATTCCAGTGTACCTCCTGAAATCGGTTTCCTGCAATTCTGCCCCGCTTTCAAGTCCTCTTGGCAGCCTTACTTCAGTATATTTTTGGACGATAGTTGTCATTTATAACTCTGCAGGTTTGTGAATTACAGTGCCCCTGAGCTCCTTTCTTCAACTCGTTTTCTTGTGAGCTGGCCGCAACACCGCAGGATGGCTTCAGTCCCTAATCTGGTTCCGGCACGGCACGCTGAGCCTTTGGTTATTTCCTCTTCCTGGTGGGAAATGAGAGTTAAATTTGCCCGTCCAGACACCTCCAGCTAGTCTCTCATTGGTTCTCGCTATTCCTGTTCATCTTCCGCAGAAATTGCAAACTGGGCCAAACAGGAGGTTAAAGGGACTGACTCTCCAAGTCGGGAGAGTGTTAATAAAGCGTCTGGAATGTTGCACCCGAGTACCAGGGTACGAAAACTGAGACATATTTGAACACGTCTCCCGATCACATGGTTGATCATACTCTAGGTTCCACATGCATGTTTTAGCTGAAGGAAGAATACCTTAAACCTGGGTAGTTGAAACCCGTGGAATGGGTACCATGCAATATGACTTCAAAGGGTCTTCATTTGCTCACCGAACCTCTCCAATCCTATCACTGCTGCGTTTATGTCCCTGTACACATGCTTGATTCTCTTTGGGAGACATAGCAATCCATAGGTTTTAAGATACTTAAGAGTCAGGTACATTCTTAGGCGTTTAATATGCGGTGTTGAGTCCATTTCGTTGAGCAAGGAGTAGCTCTTGTCTATTCCATATTTGGCTTAAGGAACTTTATCTGTGCTCATTTCAATCTCTGGTTTTATGCAGCACCCCAACTCACCTTTACCCTTAAACAAGCATAAGTTGGTTTTCTAAATTTGAGACCCTGTTCTGTTCTGTAATTCAGTTCCTGTGTAGCCAAGTTTACATTCCGTGTATTAGTGATATCTTATGATGTTTCTTTTTCCGTGTGACTTATTTCAGTTAGAATCATCGTACCTGAATCCACTCATTGTGCTGCTACGGGCCTGATGACATAGATTTCACTGCTGAGTGATACTGCATTGTACGTAAGTACCACAAGTTCTTTATCCATTTTTCACTTTCTGTGATATTGAACTTGTACCGTAAACGAGGTTCTTGTAAACAGAGGCGTCCCAAACATTGGGGTGGCTGTATCTTTTTGATTTTAATTTCCCTAAGCTATAGGACCATAAGTGGAAGTGCCCTAGGCTCTGTTGCTTTGTTTTTTAGATGTTTCAGGAAACACCATACACTTCTCCCGAGTGTCTGTTGGCAATTGACATCCCGCCCATCAGCATAACAAGGCTCCCAGTTCTCCATGGCCTGTCCTGCCTTTCTGGATTTTACACTTTTTTCAGATGGCCCTTTTGACCGGGGGGGGGGGGGAGTGAGACTTCATTGTAGTGCAGATTTCCTTTGCAAGCTTGCTTGGTTGGCCAAAAAGGGCGTATGCGTTTTTTCCTGAATATATTCAGGAAAAAACGCATATGCCCTTTTTGGCCAAGTGCATCATTGTGGACGTTCTGCCTCTTTTCCTATGCTTTCAATGCAATTCCAGTGTACCTCCTGAAATCGGTTTCCTGCAATTCTGCCCCGCTTTCAAGTCCTCTTGGCAGCCTTACTTCAGTATATTTTTGGACGATAGTTGTCATTTATAACTCTGCAGGTTTGTGAATTACAGTGCCCCTGAGCTCCTTTCTTCAACTCGTTTTCTTGTGAGCTGGCCGCAACACCGCAGGATGGCTTCAGTCCCTAATCTGGTTCCGGCACGGCACGCTGAGCCTTTGGTTATTTCCTCTTCCTGGTGGGAAATGAGAGTTAAATTTGCCCGTCCAGACACCTCCAGCTAGTCTCTCATTGGTTCTCGCTATTCCTGTTCATCTTCCGCAGAAATTGCAAACTGGGCCAAACAGGAGGTTAAAGGGACTGACTCTCCAAGTCGGGAGAGTGTTAATAAAGCGTCTGGAATGTTGCACCCGAGTACCAGGGTACGAAAACTGAGACATATTTGAACACGTCTCCCGATCACATGGTTGATCATACTCTAGGTTCCACATGCATGTTTTAGCTGAAGGAAGAATACCTTAAACCTGGGTAGTTGAAACCCGTGGAATGGGTACCATGCAATATGACTTCAAAGGGTCTTCATTTGCTCACCGAACCTCTCCAATCCTATCACTGCTGCGTTTATGTCCCTGTACACATGCTTGATTCTCTTTCGGAGACATAGCAATCCATAGGTTTTAAGATACTTAAGAGTCAGGTACATTCTTAGGCGTTTAATATGCGGTGTTGAGTCCATTTCGTTGAGCAAGGAGTAGCTCTTGTCTATTCCATATTTGGCTTAAGGAACTTTATCTGTGCTCATTTCAATCTCTGGTTTTATGCAGCACCCCAACTCACCTTTACCCTTAAACAAGCATAAGTTGGTTTTCTAAATTTGAGACCCTGTTCTGTTCTGTAATTCAGTTCCTGTGTAGCCAAGTTTACATTCCGTGTATTAGTGATATCTTATGATGTTTCTTTTTCTGTGTGACTTATTTCAGTTAGAATCATCGTACCTGAATCCACTCATTGTGCTGCTACGGGCCTGATGACATAGATTTCACTGCTGAGTGATACTGCATTGTACGTAAGTACCACAAGTTCTTTATCCATTTTTCACTTTCTGTGATATTGAACTTGTACGGTAAACGAGGTTCTTGTAAACAGAGGCGTCCCAAACATTGGGGTGGCTGTATCTTTTTGATTTTAATTTCCCTAAGCTATAGGACCATAAGTGGAAGTGCCCTAGGCTCTGTTGCTTTGTTTTTTAGATGTTTCAGGAAACACCATACACTTCTCCCGAGTGTCTGTTGGCAATTGACATCCCGCCCATCAGCATAACAAGGCTCCCAGTTCTCCATGGCCTGTCCTGCCTTTCTGGATTTTACACTTTTTTCAGATGGCCCTTTTGACCGGGGGGGGGGGAGTGAGACTTCATTGTAGTGCAGATTTCCTTTGCAAGCTTGCTTGGTTGGCCAAAAAGGGCGTATGCGTTTTTTCCTGAATATATTCAGGAAAAAACGCATACGCCCTTTTTGGCCAAGTGCATCATTGTGGACGTTCTGCCTCTTTTCCTATGCTTTCAATGCAATTCCAGTCTACCTCCTGAAATCGGTTTCCTGCAATTCTGCCCCGCTTTCAAGTCCTCTTGGCAGCCTTACTTCAGTATATTTTTGGACGATAGTTGTCATTTATAACTCTGCAGGTTTGTGAATTACAGTGCCCCTGAGCTCCTTTCTTCAACTCGTTTTCTTGTGAGCTGGCCGCAACACCGCAGGATGGCTTCAGGCCCTAATCTGGTTCCGGCACGGCACGCTGAGCCTTTGGTTATTTCCTCTTCCTGGTGGGAAATGAGAGTTAAATTTGCCCGTCCAGACACCTCCAGCTAGTCTCTCATTGGTTCTCGCTATTCCTGTTCATCTTCCGCAGAAATTGCAAACTGGGCCAAACAGGAGGTTAAAGGGACTGACTCTCCAAGTCGGGAGAGTGTTAGTAAAGCGTCTGGAATGTTGCACCCGAGTACCAGGGTACGAAAACTGAGACATATTTGAACACGTCTCCCGATCACATGGTTGATCATACTCTAGGTTCCACATGCATGTTTTAGCTGAAGGAAGAATACCTTAAACCTGGGTAGTTGAAACCCGTGGAATGGGTACCATGCAATATGACTTCAAAGGGTCTTCATTTGCTCACCGAACCTCTCCAATCCTATCACTGCTGCGTTTATGTCCCTGTACACATGCTTGATTCTCTTTCGGAGACATAGCAATCCATAGGTTTTAAGATACTTACTAGTCAGGTACATTCTTAGGCGTTTAATATGGGGTTTTGAGTCCATTTCGTTGAGCAAGGAGTAGCTCTTGTCTATTCCATATTTGGCTTAAGGAACTTTATCTGTGCTCATTTCAATCTCTGGTTTTATGCAGCACCCCAACTCACCTTTACCCTTAAACAAGCATAAGTTGGTTTTCTAAATTTGAGACCCTGTTCTGTTCTGTAATTCAGTTCCTGTGTAGCCAAGTTTACATTCCGTGTATTAGTGATATCTTATGATGTTTCTTTTTCCGTGTGACTTATTTCAGTTAGAATCATCGTACCTGAATCCACTCATTGTGCTGCTACGGGCCTGATGACATAGATTTCACTGCTGAGTGATACTGCATTGTACGTAAGTACCACAAGTTCTTTATCCATTTTTCACTTTCTGTGATATTGAACTTGTACGGTAAACGAGGTTCTTGTAAACAGAGGCGTCCCAAACATTGGGGTGGCTGTATCTTTTTGATTTTAATTTCCCTAAGCTATAGGACCATAAGTGGTAGTGCCCTAGGCTCTGTTGCTTTGTTTTTTAGATGTTTCAGGAAACACCATACACTTCTCCCGAGTGTCTGTTGGCAATTGACATCCCGCCCATCAGCATAACAAGGCTCCCAGTTCTCCATGGCCTGTCCTGCCTTTGTGGATTTTACACTTTTTTCAGATGGCCCTTTTGACCGGGGGGGGGGGGAGTGAGACTTCATTGTAGTGCAGATTTCCTTTGCAAGCTTGCTTGGTTGGCCAAAAAGGGCGTATGCGTTTTTTCCTGAATATATTCAGGAAAAAACGCATATGCCCTTTTTGGCCAAGTGCATCATTGTGGACGTTCTGCCTCTTTTCCTATGCTTTCAATGCAATTCCAGTGTACCTCCTGAAATCGGTTTCCTGCAATTCTGCCCCGCTTTCAAGTCCTCTTGGCAGCCTTACTTCAGTATATTTTTGGACGATAGTTGTCATTTATAACTCTGCAGGTTTGTGAATTACAGTGCCCCTGAGCTCCTTTCTTCAACTCGTTTTCTTGTGAGCTGGCCGCAACACCGCAGGATGGCTTCAGTCCCTAATCTGGTTCCGGCACGGCACGCTGAGCCTTTGGTTATTTCCTCTTCCTGGTGGGAAATGAGAGTTAAATTTGCCCGTCCAGACACCTCCAGCTAGTCTCTCATTGGTTCTCGCTATTCCTGTTCATCTTCCGCAGAAATTGCAAACTGGGCCAAACAGGAGGTTAAAGGGACTGACTCTCCAAGTCGGGAGAGTGTTAATAAAGCGTCTGGAATGTTGCACCCGAGTACCAGGGTACGAAAACTGAGACATATTTGAACACGTCTCCCGATCACATGGTTGATCATACTCTAGGTTCCACATGCATGTTTTAGCTGAAGGAAGAATACCTTAAACCTGGGTAGTTGAAACCCGTGGAATGGGTACCATGCAATATGACTTCAAAGGGTCTTCATTTGCTCACCGAACCTCTCCAATCCTATCACTGCTGCGTTTATGTCCCTGTACACATGCTTGATTCTCTTTCGGAGACATAGCAATCCATAGGTTTTAAGATACTTAAGAGTCAGGTACATTCTTAGGCGTTTAATATGCGGTGTTGAGTCCATTTCGTTGAGCAAGGAGTAGCTCTTGTCTATTCCATATTTGGCTTAAGGAACTTTATCTGTGCTCATTTCAATCTCTGGTTTTATGCAGCACCCCAACTCACCTTTACCCTTAAACAAGCATAAGTTGGTTTTCTAAATTTGAGACCCTGTTCTGTTCTGTAATTCAGTTCCTGTGTAGCCAAGTTTACATTCCGTGTATTAGTGATATCTTATGATGTTTCTTTTTCCGTGTGACTTATTTCAGTTAGAATCATCGTACCTGAATCCACTCATTGTGCTGCTACGGGCCTGATGACATAGATTTCACTGCTGAGTGATACTGCATTGTACGTAAGTACCACAAGTTCTTTATCCATTTTTCACTTTCTGTGATATTGAACTTGTACCGTAAACGAGGTTCTTGTAAACAGAGGCGTCCCAAACATTGGGGTGGCTGTATCTTTTTGATTTTAATTTCCCTAAGCTATAGGACCATAAGTGGAAGTGCCCTAGGCTCTGTTGCTTTGTTTTTTAGATGTTTCAGGAAACACCATACACTTCTCCCGAGTGTCTGTTGGCAATTGACATCCCGCCCATCAGCATAACAAGGCTCCCAGTTCTCCATGGCCTGTCCTGCCTTTCTGGATTTTACACTTTTTTCAGATGGCCCTTTTGACCGGGGGGAAGTGAGACTTCATTGTAGTGCAGATTTCCTTTGCAAGCTTGCTTGGTTGGCCAAAAAGGGCGTATGCGTTTTTTCCTGAATATATTCAGGAAAAAACGCATATGCCCTTTTTGGCCAAGTGCATCATTGTGGACGTTCTGCCTCTTTTCCTATGCTTTCAATGCAATTCCAGTGTACCTCCTGAAATCGGTTTCCTGCAATTCTGCCCCGCTTTCAAGTCCTCTTGGCAGCCTTACTTCAGTATATTTTTGGACGATAGTTGTCATTTATAACTCTGCAGGTTTGTGAATTACAGTGCCCCTGAGCTCCTTTCTTCAACTCGTTTTCTTGTGAGCTGGCCGCAACACCGCAGGATGGCTTCAGTCCCTAATCTGGTTCCGGCACGGCACGCTGAGCCTTTGGTTATTTCCTCTTCCTGGTGGGAAATGAGAGTTAAATTTGCCCGTCCAGACACCTCCAGCTAGTCTCTCATTGGTTCTCGCTATTCCTGTTCATCTTCCGCAGAAATTGCAAACTGGGCCAAACAGGAGGTTAAAGGGACTGACTCTCCAAGTCGGGAGAGTGTTAATAAAGCGTCTGGAATGTTGCACCCGAGTACCAGGGTACGAAAACTGAGACATATTTGAACACGTCTCCCGATCACATGGTTGATCATACTCTAGGTTCCACATGCATGTTTTAGCTGAAGGAAGAATACCTTAAACCTGGGTAGTTGAAACCCGTGGAATGGGTACCATGCAATATGACTTCAAAGGGTCTTCATTTGCTCACCGAACCTCTCCAATCCTATCACTGCTGCGTTTATGTCCCTGTACACATGCTTGATTCTCTTTCGGAGACATAGCAATCCATAGGTTTTAAGATACTTAAGAGTCAGGTACATTCTTAGGCGTTTAATATGCGGTGTTGAGTCCATTTCGTTGAGCAAGGAGTAGCTCTTGTCTATTCCATATTTGGCTTAAGGAACTTTATCTGTGCTCATTTCAATCTCTGGTTTTATGCAGCACCCCAACTCACCTTTACCCTTAAACAAGCATAAGTTGGTTTTCTAAATTTGAGACCCTGTTCTGTTCTGTAATTCAGTTCCTGTGTAGCCAAGTTTACATTCCGTGTATTAGTGATATCTTATGATGTTTCTTTTTCTGTGTGACTTATTTCAGTTAGAATCATCGTACCTGAATCCACTCATTGTGCTGCTACGGGCCTGATGACATAGATTTCACTGCTGAGTGATACTGCATTGTACGTAAGTACCACAAGTTCTTTATCCATTTTTCACTTTCTGTGATATTGAACTTGTACGGTAAACGAGGTTCTTGTAAACAGAGGCGTCCCAAACATTGGGGTGGCTGTATCTTTTTGATTTTAATTTCCCTAAGCTATAGGACCATAAGTGGAAGTGCCCTAGGCTCTGTTGCTTTGTTTTTTAGATGTTTCAGGAAACACCATACACTTCTCCCGAGTGTCTGTTGGCAATTGACATCCCGCCCATCAGCATAACAAGGCTCCCAGTTCTCCATGGCCTGTCCTGCCTTTCTGGATTTTACACTTTTTTCAGATGGCCCTTTTGACCGGGGGGGGGGGAGTGAGACTTCATTGTAGTGCAGATTTCCTTTGCAAGCTTGCTTGGTTGGCCAAAAAGGGCGTATGCGTTTTTTCCTGAATATATTCAGGAAAAAACGCATACGCCCTTTTTGGCCAAGTGCATCATTGTGGACGTTCTGCCTCTTTTCCTATGCTTTCAATGCAATTCCAGTCTACCTCCTGAAATCGGTTTCCTGCAATTCTGCCCCGCTTTCAAGTCCTCTTGGCAGCCTTACTTCAGTATATTTTTGGACGATAGTTGTCATTTATAACTCTGCAGGTTTGTGAATTACAGTGCCCCTGAGCTCCTTTCTTCAACTCGTTTTCTTGTGAGCTGGCCGCAACACCGCAGGATGGCTTCAGGCCCTAATCTGGTTCCGGCACGGCACGCTGAGCCTTTGGTTATTTCCTCTTCCTGGTGGGAAATGAGAGTTAAATTTGCCCGTCCAGACACCTCCAGCTAGTCTCTCATTGGTTCTCGCTATTCCTGTTCATCTTCCGCAGAAATTGCAAACTGGGCCAAACAGGAGGTTAAAGGGACTGACTCTCCAAGTCGGGAGAGTGTTAGTAAAGCGTCTGGAATGTTGCACCCGAGTACCAGGGTACGAAAACTGAGACATATTTGAACACGTCTCCCGATCACATGGTTGATCATACTCTAGGTTCCACATGCATGTTTTAGCTGAAGGAAGAATACCTTAAACCTGGGTAGTTGAAACCCGTGGAATGGGTACCATGCAATATGACTTCAAAGGGTCTTCATTTGCTCACCGAACCTCTCCAATCCTATCACTGCTGCGTTTATGTCCCTGTACACATGCTTGATTCTCTTTCGGAGACATAGCAATCCATAGGTTTTAAGATACTTACTAGTCAGGTACATTCTTAGGCGTTTAATATGGGGTTTTGAGTCCATTTCGTTGAGCAAGGAGTAGCTCTTGTCTATTCCATATTTGGCTTAAGGAACTTTATCTGTGCTCATTTCAATCTCTGGTTTTATGCAGCACCCCAACTCACCTTTACCCTTAAACAAGCATAAGTTGGTTTTCTAAATTTGAGACCCTGTTCTGTTCTGTAATTCAGTTCCTGTGTAGCCAAGTTTACATTCCGTGTATTAGTGATATCTTATGATGTTTCTTTTTCCGTGTGACTTATTTCAGTTAGAATCATCGTACCTGAATCCACTCATTGTGCTGCTACGGGCCTGATGACATAGATTTCACTGCTGAGTGATACTGCATTGTACGTAAGTACCACAAGTTCTTTATCCATTTTTCACTTTCTGTGATATTGAACTTGTACGGTAAACGAGGTTCTTGTAAACAGAGGCGTCCCAAACATTGGGGTGGCTGTATCTTTTTGATTTTAATTTCCCTAAGCTATAGGACCATAAGTGGTAGTGCCCTAGGCTCTGTTGCTTTGTTTTTTAGATGTTTCAGGAAACACCATACACTTCTCCCGAGTGTCTGTTGGCAATTGACATCCCGCCCATCAGCATAACAAGGCTCCCAGTTCTCCATGGCCTGTCCTGCCTTTGTGGATTTTACACTTTTTTCAGATGGCCCTTTTGACCGGGGGGGGGGGAGTGAGACTTCATTGTAGTGCAGATTTCCTTTGCAAGCTTGCTTGGTTGGCCAAAAAGGGCGTATGCGTTTTTTCCTGAATATATTCAGGAAAAAACGCATACGCCCTTTTTGGCCAAGTGCATCATTGTGGACGTTCTGCCTCTTTTCCTATGCTTTCAATGCAATTCCAGTGTACCTCCTGAAATCGGTTTCCTGCAATTCTGCCCCGCTTTCAAGTCCTCTTGGCAGCCTTACTTCAGTATAGTTTTGGACGATAGTTGTCATTTATAACTCTGCAGGTTTGTGAATTACAGTGCCCCTGAGCTCCTTTCTTCAACTCGTTTTCTTGTGAGCTGGCCGCAACACCGCAGGATGGCTTCAGGCCCTAATCTGGTTCCGGCACGGCACGCTGAGCCTTTGGTTATTTCCTCTTCCTGGTGGGAAATGAGAGTTAAATGTGCCCGTCCAGACACCTCCAGCTAGTCTCTCATTGGTTCTCGCTATTCCTGTTCATCTTCCGCAGAAATTGCAAACTGGGCCAAACAGGAGGTTAAAGGGACTGACTCTCCAAGTCGGGAGAGTGTTAGTAAAGCGTCTGGAATGTTGCACCCGAGTACCAGGGTACGAAAACTGAGACATATTTGAACACGTCTCCCGATCACATGGTTGATCATACTCTAGGTTCCACATGCATGTTTTAGCTGAAGGAAGAATACCTTAAACCTGGGTAGTTGAAACCCGTGGAATGGGTACCATGCAATATGACTTCAAAGGGTCTTCATTTGCTCACCGAACCTCTCCAATCCTATCACTGCTGCGTTTATGTCCCTGTACACATGCTTGATTCTCTTTCGGAGACATAGCAATCCATAGGTTTTAAGATACTTAAGAGTCAGGTACATTCTTAGGCATTTAATATGCGGTGTTGAGTCCATTTCGTTGAGCAAGGAGTAGCTCTTGTCTATTCCATATTTGGCTTAAGGAACTTTATCTGTGCTCATTTCAACCTCTGGTTTTATGCAGCACCCCAACTCACCTTTACCCTTAAACAAGCATAAGTTGGTTTTCTAAATTTGAGACCCTGTTCTGTTCTGTAATTCAGTTCCTGTGTAGCCAAGTTTACATTCCGTGTATTAGTGATATCTTATGATGTTTCTTTTTCCGTGTGACTTATTTCAGTTAGAATCATCGTACCTGAATCCACTCATTGTGCTGCTACGGGCCTGATGACATAGATTTCACTGCTGAGTGATACTGCATTGTACGTAAGTACCACAAGTTCTTTATCCATTTTTCACTTTCTGTGATATTGAACTTGTACGGTAAACGAGGTTCTTGTAAACAGAGGCGTCCCAAACATTGGGGTGGCTGTATCTTTTTGATTTTAATTTCCCTAAGCTATAGGACCATAAGTGGAAGTGCCCTAGGCTCTGTTGCTTTGTTTTTTAGATGTTTCAGGAAACACCATACACTTCTCCCGAGTGTCTGTTGGCAATTGACATCCCGCCCATCAGCATAACAAGGCTCCCAGTTCTCCATGGCCTGTCCTGCCTTTCTGGATTTTACACTTTTTTCAGATGGCCCTTTTGACCGGGGGGAAGTGAGACTTCATTGTAGTGCAGATTTCCTTTGCAAGCTTGCTTGGTTGGCCAAAAAGGGCGTATGCGTTTTTTCCTGAATATATTCAGGAAAAAACGCATATGCCCTTTTTGGCCAAGTGCATCATTGTGGACGTTCTGCCTCTTTTCCTATGCTTTCAATGCAATTCCAGTGTACCTCCTGAAATCGGTTTCCTGCAATTCTGCCCCGCTTTCAAGTCCTCTTGGCAGCCTTACTTCAGTATATTTTTGGACGATAGTTGTCATTTATAACTCTGCAGGTTTGTGAATTACAGTGCCCCTGAGCTCCTTTCTTCAACTCGTTTTCTTGTGAGCTGGCCGCAACACCGCAGGATGGCTTCAGTCCCTAATCTGGTTCCGGCACGGCACGCTGAGCCTTTGGTTATTTCCTCTTCCTGGTGGGAAATGAGAGTTAAATTTGCCCGTCCAGACACCTCCAGCTAGTCTCTCATTGGTTCTCGCTATTCCTGTTCATCTTCCGCAGAAATTGCAAACTGGGCCAAACAGGAGGTTAAAGGGACTGACTCTCCAAGTCGGGAGAGTGTTAATAAAGCGTCTGGAATGTTGCACCCGAGTACCAGGGTACGAAAACTGAGACATATTTGAACACGTCTCCCGATCACATGGTTGATCATACTCTAGGTTCCACATGCATGTTTTAGCTGAAGGAAGAATACCTTAAACCTGGGTAGTTGAAACCCGTGGAATGGGTACCATGCAATATGACTTCAAAGGGTCTTCATTTGCTCACCGAACCTCTCCAATCCTATCACTGCTGCGTTTATGTCCCTGTACACATGCTTGATTCTCTTTCGGAGACATAGCAATCCATAGGTTTTAAAATACTTAAGAGTCAGGTACATTCTTAGGCGTTTAATATGCGGTGTTGAGTCCATTTCGTTGAGCAAGGAGTAGCTCTTGTCTATTCCATATTTGGCTTAAGGAACTTTATCTGTGCTCATTTCAATCTCTGGTTTTATGCAGCACCCCAACTCACCTTTACCCTTAAACAAGCATAAGTTGGTTTTCTAAATTTGAGACCCTGTTCTGTTCTGTAATTCAGTTCCTGTGTAGCCAAGTTTACATTCCGTGTATTAGTGATATCTTATGATGTTTCTTTTTCTGTGTGACTTATTTCAGTTAGAATCATCATACCTGAATCCACTCATTGTGCTGCTACGGGCCTGATGACATAGATTTCACTGCTGAGTGATACTGCATTGTACGTAAGTACCACAAGTTCTTTATCCATTTTTCACTTTCTGTGATATTGAACTTGTACGGTAAACGAGGTTCTTGTAAACAGAGGCGTCCCAAACATTGGGGTGGCTGTATCTTTTTGATTTTAATTTCCCTAAGCTATAGGACCATAAGTGGAAGTGCCCTAGGCTCTGTTGCTTTGTTTTTTAGATGTTTCAGGAAACACCATACACTTCTCCCGAGTGTCTGTTGGCAATTGACATCCCGCCCATCAGCATAACAAGGCTCCCAGTTCTCCATGGCCTGTCCTGCCTTTCTGGATTTTACACTTTTTTCAGATGGCCCTTTTGACCGGGGGGGGGGGAGTGAGACTTCATTGTAGTGCAGATTTCCTTTGCAAGCTTGCTTGGTTGGCCAAAAAGGGCGTATGCGTTTTTTCCTGAATATATTCAGGAAAAAACGCATACGCCCTTTTTGGCCAAGTGCATCATTGTGGACGTTCTGCCTCTTTTCCTATGCTTTCAATGCAATTCCAGTCTACCTCCTGAAATCGGTTTCCTGCAATTCTGCCCCGCTTTCAAGTCCTCTTGGCAGCCTTACTTCAGTATATTTTTGGACGATAGTTGTCATTTATAACTCTGCAGGTTTGTGAATTACAGTGCCCCTGAGCTCCTTTCTTCAACTCGTTTTCTTGTGAGCTGGCCGCAACACCGCAGGATGGCTTCAGGCCCTAATCTGGTTCCGGCACGGCACGCTGAGCCTTTGGTTATTTCCTCTTCCTGGTGGGAAATGAGAGTTAAATTTGCCCGTCCAGACACCTCCAGCTAGTCTCTCATTGGTTCTCGCTATTCCTGTTCATCTTCCGCAGAAATTGCAAACTGGGCCAAACAGGAGGTTAAAGGGACTGACTCTCCAAGTCGGGAGAGTGTTAGTAAAGCGTCTGGAATGTTGCACCCGAGTACCAGGGTACGAAAACTGAGACATATTTGAACACGTCTCCCGATCACATGGTTGATCATACTCTAGGTTCCACATGCATGTTTTAGCTGAAGGAAGAATACCTTAAACCTGGGTAGTTGAAACCCGTGGAATGGGTACCATGCAATATGACTTCAAAGGGTCTTCATTTGCTCACCGAACCTCTCCAATCCTATCACTGCTGCGTTTATGTCCCTGTACACATGCTTGATTCTCTTTCGGAGACATAGCAATCCATAGGTTTTAAGATACTTACTAGTCAGGTACATTCTTAGGCGTTTAATATGGGGTTTTGAGTCCATTTCGTTGAGCAAGGAGTAGCTCTTGTCTATTCCATATTTGGCTTAAGGAACTTTATCTGTGCTCATTTCAATCTCTGGTTTTATGCAGCACCCCAACTCACCTTTACCCTTAAACAAGCATAAGTTGGTTTTCTAAATTTGAGACCCTGTTCTGTTCTGTAATTCAGTTCCTGTGTAGCCAAGTTTACATTCCGTGTATTAGTGATATCTTATGATGTTTCTTTTTCCGTGTGACTTATTTCAGTTAGAATCATCGTACCTGAATCCACTCATTGTGCTGCTACGGGCCTGATGACATAGATTTCACTGCTGAGTGATACTGCATTGTACGTAAGTACCACAAGTTCTTTATCCATTTTTCACTTTCTGTGATATTGAACTTGTACGGTAAACGAGGTTCTTGTAAACAGAGGCGTCCCAAACATTGGGGTGGCTGTATCTTTTTGATTTTAATTTCCCTAAGCTATAGGACCATAAGTGGAAGTGCCCTAGGCTCTGTTGCTTTGTTTTTTAGATGTTTCAGGAAACACCATACACTTCTCCCGAGTGTCTGTTGGCAATTGACATCCCGCCCATCAGCATAACAAGGCTCCCAGTTCTCCATGGCCTGTCCTGCCTTTCTGGATTTTACACTTTTTTCAGATGGCCCTTTTGACCGGGGGGAAGTGAGACTTCATTGTAGTGCAGATTTCCTTTGCAAGCTTGCTTGGTTGGCCAAAAAGGGCGTATGCGTTTTTTCCTGAATATATTCAGGAAAAAACGCATATGCCCTTTTTGGCCAAGTGCATCATTGTGGACGTTCTGCCTCTTTTCCTATGCTTTCAATGCAATTCCAGTGTACCTCCTGAAATCGGTTTCCTGCAATTCTGCCCCGCTTTCAAGTCCTCTTGGCAGCCTTACTTCAGTATATTTTTGGACGATAGTTGTCATTTATAACTCTGCAGGTTTGTGAATTACAGTGCCCCTGAGCTCCTTTCTTCAACTCGTTTTCTTGTGAGCTGGCCGCAACACCGCAGGATGGCTTCAGTCCCTAATCTGGTTCCGGCACGGCACGCTGAGCCTTTGGTTATTTCCTCTTCCTGGTGGGAAATGAGAGTTAAATTTGCCCGTCCAGACACCTCCAGCTAGTCTCTCATTGGTTCTCGCTATTCCTGTTCATCTTCCGCAGAAATTGCAAACTGGGCCAAACAGGAGGTTAAAGGGACTGACTCTCCAAGTCGGGAGAGTGTTAATAAAGCGTCTGGAATGTTGCACCCGAGTACCAGGGTACGAAAACTGAGACATATTTGAACACGTCTCCCGATCACATGGTTGATCATACTCTAGGTTCCACATGCATGTTTTAGCTGAAGGAAGAATACCTTAAACCTGGGTAGTTGAAACCCGTGGAATGGGTACCATGCAATATGACTTCAAAGGGTCTTCATTTGCTCACCGAACCTCTCCAATCCTATCACTGCTGCGTTTATGTCCCTGTACACATGCTTGATTCTCTTTCGGAGACATAGCAATCCATAGGTTTTAAGATACTTACTAGTCAGGTACATTCTTAGGCGTTTAATATGGGGTTTTGAGTCCATTTCGTTGAGCAAGGAGTAGCTCTTGTCTATTCCATATTTGGCTTAAGGAACTTTATCTGTGCTCATTTCAATCTCTGGTTTTATGCAGCACCCCAACTCACCTTTACCCTTAAACAAGCATAAGTTGGTTTTCTAAATTTGAGACCCTGTTCTGTTCTGTAATTCAGTTCCTGTGTAGCCAAGTTTACATTCCGTGTATTAGTGATATCTTATGATGTTTCTTTTTCCGTGTGACTTATTTCAGTTAGAATCATCGTACCTGAATCCACTCATTGTGCTGCTACGGGCCTGATGACATAGATTTCACTGCTGAGTGATACTGCATTGTACGTAAGTACCACAAGTTCTTTATCCATTTTTCACTTTCTGTGATATTGAACTTGTACGGTAAACGAGGTTCTTGTAAACAGAGGCGTCCCAAACATTGGGGTGGCTGTATCTTTTTGATTTTAATTTCCCTAAGCTATAGGACCATAAGTGGAAGTGCCCTAGGCTCTGTTGCTTTGTTTTTTAGATGTTTCAGGAAACACCATACACTTCTCCCGAGTGTCTGTTGGCAATTGACATCCCGCCCATCAGCATAACAAGGCTCCCAGTTCTCCATGGCCTGTCCTGCCTTTGTGGATTTTACACTTTTTTCAGATGGCCCTTTTGACCGGGGGGGGGGGAGTGAGACTTCATTGTAGTGCAGATTTCCTTTGCAAGCTTGCTTGGTTGGCCAAAAAGGGCGTATGCGTTTTTTCCTGAATATATTCAGGAAAAAACGCATACGCCCTTTTTGGCCAAGTGCATCATTGTGGACGTTCTGCCTCTTTTCCTATGCTTTCAATGCAATTCCAGTGTACCTCCTGAAATCGGTTTCCTGCAATTCTGCCCCGCTTTCAAGTCCTCTTGGCAGCCTTACTTCAGTATAGTTTTGGACGATAGTTGTCATTTATAACTCTGCAGGTTTGTGAATTACAGTGCCCCTGAGCTCCTTTCTTCAACTCGTTTTCTTGTGAGCTGGCCGCAACACCGCAGGATGGCTTCAGGCCCTAATCTGGTTCCGGCACGGCACGCTGAGCCTTTGGTTATTTCCTCTTCCTGGTGGGAAATGAGAGTTAAATGTGCCCGTCCAGACACCTCCAGCTAGTCTCTCATTGGTTCTCGCTATTCCTGTTCATCTTCCGCAGAAATTGCAAACTGGGCCAAACAGGAGGTTAAAGGGACTGACTCTCCAAGTCGGGAGAGTGTTAGTAAAGCGTCTGGAATGTTGCACCCGAGTACCAGGGTACGAAAACTGAGACATATTTGAACACGTCTCCCGATCACATGGTTGATCATACTCTAGGTTCCACATGCATGTTTTAGCTGAAGGAAGAATACCTTAAACCTGGGTAGTTGAAACCCGTGGAATGGGTACCATGCAATATGACTTCAAAGGGTCTTCATTTGCTCACCGAACCTCTCCAATCCTATCACTGCTGCGTTTATGTCCCTGTACACATGCTTGATTCTCTTTCGGAGACATAGCAATCCATAGGTTTTAAGATACTTAAGAGTCAGGTACATTCTTAGGCGTTTAATATGCGGTGTTGAGTCCATTTCGTTGAGCAAGGAGTAGCTCTTGTCTATTCCATATTTGGCTTAAGGAACTTTATCTGTGCTCATTTCAACCTCTGGTTTTATGCAGCACCCCAACTCACCTTTACCCTTAAACAAGCATAAGTTGGTTTTCTAAATTTGAGACCCTGTTCTGTTCTGTAATTCAGTTCCTGTGTAGCCAAGTTTACATTCCGTGTATTAGTGATATCTTATGATGTTTCTTTTTCCGTGTGACTTATTTCAGTTAGAATCATCGTACCTGAATCCACTCATTGTGCTGCTACGGGCCTGATGACATAGATTTCACTGCTGAGTGATACTGCATTGTACGTAAGTACCACAAGTTCTTTATCCATTTTTCACTTTCTGTGATATTGAACTTGTACGGTAAACGAGGTTCTTGTAAACAGAGGCGTCCCAAACATTGGGGTGGCTGTATCTTTTTGATTTTAATTTCCCTAAGCTATAGGACCATAAGTGGAAGTGCCCTAGGCTCTGTTGCTTTGTTTTTTAGATGTTTCAGGAAACACCATACACTTCTCCCGAGTGTCTGTTGGCAATTGACATCCCGCCCATCAGCATAACAAGGCTCCCAGTTCTCCATGGCCTGTCCTGCCTTTCTGGATTTTACACTTTTTTCAGATGGCCCTTTTGACCGGGGGGAAGTGAGACTTCATTGTAGTGCAGATTTCCTTTGCAAGCTTGCTTGGTTGGCCAAAAAGGGCGTATGCGTTTTTTCCTGAATATATTCAGGAAAAAACGCATATGCCCTTTTTGGCCAAGTGCATCATTGTGGACGTTCTGCCTCTTTTCCTATGCTTTCAATGCAATTCCAGTGTACCTCCTGAAATCGGTTTCCTGCAATTCTGCCCCGCTTTCAAGTCCTCTTGGCAGCCTTACTTCAGTATATTTTTGGACGATAGTTGTCATTTATAACTCTGCAGGTTTGTGAATTACAGTGCCCCTGAGCTCCTTTCTTCAACTCGTTTTCTTGTGAGCTGGCCGCAACACCGCAGGATGGCTTCAGTCCCTAATCTGGTTCCGGCACGGCACGCTGAGCCTTTGGTTATTTCCTCTTCCTGGTGGGAAATGAGAGTTAAATTTGCCCGTCCAGACACCTCCAGCTAGTCTCTCATTGGTTCTCGCTATTCCTGTTCATCTTCCGCAGAAATTGCAAACTGGGCCAAACAGGAGGTTAAAGGGACTGACTCTCCAAGTCGGGAGAGTGTTAATAAAGCGTCTGGAATGTTGCACCCGAGTACCAGGGTACGAAAACTGAGACATATTTGAACACGTCTCCCGATCACATGGTTGATCATACTCTAGGTTCCACATGCATGTTTTAGCTGAAGGAAGAATACCTTAAACCTGGGTAGTTGAAACCCGTGGAATGGGTACCATGCAATATGACTTCAAAGGGTCTTCATTTGCTCACCGAACCTCTCCAATCCTATCACTGCTGCGTTTATGTCCCTGTACACATGCTTGATTCTCTTTCGGAGACATAGCAATCCATAGGTTTTAAGATACTTAAGAGTCAGGTACATTCTTAGGCGTTTAATATGCGGTGTTGAGTCCATTTCGTTGAGCAAGGAGTAGCTCTTGTCTATTCCATATTTGGCTTAAGGAACTTTATCTGTGCTCATTTCAATCTCTGGTTTTATGCAGCACCCCAACTCACCTTTACCCTTAAACAAGCATAAGTTGGTTTTCTAAATTTGAGACCCTGTTCTGTTCTGTAATTCAGTTCCTGTGTAGCCAAGTTTACATTCCGTGTATTAGTGATATCTTATGATGTTTCTTTTTCTGTGTGACTTATTTCAGTTAGAATCATCATACCTGAATCCACTCATTGTGCTGCTACGGGCCTGATGACATAGATTTCACTGCTGAGTGATACTGCATTGTACGTAAGTACCACAAGTTCTTTATCCATTTTTCACTTTCTGTGATATTGAACTTGTACGGTAAACGAGGTTCTTGTAAACAGAGGCGTCCCAAACATTGGGGTGGCTGTATCTTTTTGATTTTAATTTCCCTAAGCTATAGGACCATAAGTGGAAGTGCCCTAGGCTCTGTTGCTTTGTTTTTTAGATGTTTCAGGAAACACCATACACTTCTCCCGAGTGTCTGTTGGCAATTGACATCCCGCCCATCAGCATAACAAGGCTCCCAGTTCTCCATGGCCTGTCCTGCCTTTCTGGATTTTACACTTTTTTCAGATGGCCCTTTTGACCGGGGGGGGGGGGGAGTGAGACTTCATTGTAGTGCAGATTTCCTTTGCAAGCTTGCTTGGTTGGCCAAAAAGGGCGTATGCGTTTTTTCCTGAATATATTCAGGAAAAAACGCATACGCCCTTTTTGGCCAAGTGCATCATTGTGGACGTTCTGCCTCTTTTCCTATGCTTTCAATGCAATTCCAGTGTACCTCCTGAAATCGGTTTCCTGCAATTCTGCCCCGCTTTCAAGTCCTCTTGGCAGCCTTACTTCAGTATATTTTTGGACGATAGTTGTCATTTATAACTCTGCAGGTTTGTGAATTACAGTGCCCCTGAGCTCCTTTCTTCAACTCGTTTTCTTGTGAGCTGGCCGCAACACCGCAGGATGGCTTCAGGCCCTAATCTGGTTCCGGCACGGCATGCTGAGCCTTTGGTTATTTCCTCTTCCTGGTGGGAAATGAGAGTTAAATTTGCCCGTCCAGACACCTCCAGCTAGTCTCTCATTGGTTCTCGCTATTCCTGTTCATCTTCCGCAGAAATTGCAAACTGGGCCAAACAGGAGGTTAAAGGGACTGACTCTCCAAGTCGGGAGAGTGTTAGTAAAGCGTCTGGAATGTTGCACCCGAGTACCAGGGTACGAAAACTGAGACATATTTGAACACGTCTCCCGATCACATGGTTGATCATACTCTAGGTTCCACATGCATGTTTTAGCTGAAGGAAGAATACCTTAAACCTGGGTAGTTGAAACCCGTGGAATGGGTACCATGCAATATGACTTCAAAGGGTCTTCATTTGCTCACCGAACCTCTCCAATCCTATCACTGCTGCGTTTATGTCCCTGTACACATGCTTGATTCTCTTTCGGAGACATAGCAATCCATAGGTTTTAAGATACTTACTAGTCAGGTACATTCTTAGGCGTTTAATATGGGGTTTTGAGTCCATTTCGTTGAGCAAGGAGTAGCTCTTGTCTATTCCATATTTGGCTTAAGGAACTTTATCTGTGCTCATTTCAATCTCTGGTTTTATGCAGCACCCCAACTCACCTTTACCCTTAAACAAGCATAAGTTGGTTTTCTAAATTTGAGACCCTGTTCTGTTCTGTAATTCAGTTCCTGTGTAGCCAAGTTTACATTCCGTGTATTAGTGATATCTTATGATGTTTCTTTTTCCGTGTGACTTATTTCAGTTAGAATCATCGTACCTGAATCCACTCATTGTGCTGCTACGGGCCTGATGACATAGATTTCACTGCTGAGTGATACTGCATTGTACGTAAGTACCACAAGTTCTTTATCCATTTTTCACTTTCTGTGATATTGAACTTGTACGGTAAACGAGGTTCTTGTAAACAGAGGCGTCCCAAACATTGGGGTGGCTGTATCTTTTTGATTTTAATTTCCCTAAGCTATAGGACCATAAGTGGAAGTGCCCTAGGCTCTGTTGCTTTGTTTTTTAGATGTTTCAGGAAACACCATACACTTCTCCCGAGTGTCTGTTGGCAATTGACATCCCGCCCATCAGCATAACAAGGCTCCCAGTTCTCCATGGCCTGTCCTGCCTTTCTGGATTTTACACTTTTTTCAGATGGCCCTTTTGACCGGGGGGGGGGGGTGAGACTTCATTGTAGTGCAGATTTCCTTTGCAAGCTTGCTTGGTTGGCCAAAAAGGGCGTATGCGTTTTTTCCTGAATATATTCAGGAAAAAACGCATACGCCCTTTTTGGCCAAGTGCATCATTGTGGACGTTCTGCCTCTTTTCCTATGCTTTCAATGCAATTCCAGTGTACCTCCTGAAATCGGTTTCCTGCAATTCTGCCCCGCTTTCAAGTCCTCTTGGCAGCCTTACTTCAGTATAGTTTTGGACGATAGTTGTCATTTATAACTCTGCAGGTTTGTGAATTACAGTGCCCCTGAGCTCCTTTCTTCAACTCGTTTTCTTGTGAGCTGGCCGCAACACCGCAGGATGGCTTCAGTCCCTAATCTGGTTCCGGCACGGCACGCTGAGCCTTTGGTTATTTCCTCTTCCTGGTGGGAAATGAGAGTTAAATGTGCCCGTCCAGACACCTCCAGCTAGTCTCTCATTGGTTCTCGCTATTCCTGTTCATCTTCCGCAGAAATTGCAAACTGGGCCAAACAGGAGGTTAAAGGGACTGACTCTCCAAGTCGGGAGAGTGTTAGTAAAGCGTCTGGAATGTTGCACCCGAGTACCAGGGTACGAAAACTGAGACATATTTGAACACGTCTCCCGATCACATGGTTGATCATACTCTAGGTTCCACATGCATGTTTTAGCTGAAGGAAGAATACCTTAAACCTGGGTAGTTGAAACCCGTGGAATGGGTACCATGCAATATGACTTCAAAGGGTCTTCATTTGCTCACCGAACCTCTCCAATCCTATCACTGCTGCGTTTATGTCCCTGTACACATGCTTGATTCTCTTTCGGAGACATAGCAATCCATAGGTTTTAAGATACTTAAGAGTCAGGTACATTCTTAGGCGTTTAATATGCGGTGTTGAGTCCATTTCGTTGAGCAAGGAGTAGCTCTTGTCTATTCCATATTTGGCTTAAGGAACTTTATCTGTGCTCATTTCAATCTCTGGTTTTATGCAGCACCCCAACTCACCTTTACCCTTAAACAAGCATAAGTTGGTTTTCTAAATTTGAGACCCTGTTCTGTTCTGTAATTCAGTTCCTGTGTAGCCAAGTTTACATTCCGTGTATTAGTGATATCTTATGATGTTTCTTTTTCTGTGTGACTTATTTCAGTTAGAATCATCATACCTGAATCCACTCATTGTGCTGCTACGGGCCTGATGACATAGATTTCACTGCTGAGTGATACTGCATTGTACGTAAGTACCACAAGTTCTTTATCCATTTTTCACTTTCTGTGATATTGAACTTGTACGGTAAACGAGGTTCTTGTAAACAGAGGCGTCCCAAACATTGGGGTGGCTGTATCTTTTTGATTTTAATTTCCCTAAGCTATAGGACCATAAGTGGAAGTGCCCTAGGCTCTGTTGCTTTGTTTTTTAGATGTTTCAGGAAACACCATACACTTCTCCCGAGTGTCTGTTGGCAATTGACATCCCGCCCATCAGCATAACAAGGCTCCCAGTTCTCCATGGCCTGTCCTGCCTTTCTGGATTTTACACTTTTTTCAGATGGCCCTTTTGACCGGGGGGGGGGGAGTGAGACTTCATTGTAGTGCAGATTTCCTTTGCAAGCTTGCTTGGTTGGCCAAAAAGGGCGTATGCGTTTTTTCCTGAATATATTCAGGAAAAAACGCATACGCCCTTTTTGGCCAAGTGCATCATTGTGGACGTTCTGCCTCTTTTCCTATGCTTTCAATGCAATTCCAGTCTACCTCCTGAAATCGGTTTCCTGCAATTCTGCCCCGCTTTCAAGTCCTCTTGGCAGCCTTACTTCAGTATATTTTTGGACGATAGTTGTCATTTATAACTCTGCAGGTTTGTGAATTACAGTGCCCCTGAGCTCCTTTCTTCAACTCGTTTTCTTGTGAGCTGGCCGCAACACCGCATGATGGCTTCAGGCCCTAATCTGGTTCCGGCACGGCACGCTGAGCCTTTGGTTATTTCCTCTTCCTGGTGGGAAATGAGAGTTAAATTTGCCCGTCCAGACACCTCCAGCTAGTCTCTCATTGGTTCTCGCTATTCCTGTTCATCTTCCGCAGAAATTGCAAACTGGGCCAAACAGGAGGTTAAAGGGACTGACTCTCCAAGTCGGGAGAGTGTTAGTAAAGCGTCTGGAATGTTGCACCCGAGTACCAGGGTACGAAAACTGAGACATATTTGAACACGTCTCCCGATCACATGGTTGATCATACTCTAGGTTCCACATGCATGTTTTAGCTGAAGGAAGAATACCTTAAACCTGGGTAGTTGAAACCCGTGGAATGGGTACCATGCAATATGACTTCAAAGGGTCTTCATTTGCTCACCGAACCTCTCCAATCCTATCACTGCTGCGTTTATGTCCCTGTACACATGCTTGATTCTCTTTCGGAGACATAGCAATCCATAGGTTTTAAGATACTTACTAGTCAGGTACATTCTTAGGCGTTTAATATGGGGTTTTGAGTCCATTTCGTTGAGCAAGGAGTAGCTCTTGTCTATTCCATATTTGGCTTAAGGAACTTTATCTGTGCTCATTTCAATCTCTGGTTTTATGCAGCACCCCAACTCACCTTTACCCTTAAACAAGCATAAGTTGGTTTTCTAAATTTGAGACCCTGTTCTGTTCTGTAATTCAGTTCCTGTGTAGCCAAGTTTACATTCCGTGTATTAGTGATATCTTATGATGTTTCTTTTTCCGTGTGACTTATTTCAGTTAGAATCATCGTACCTGAATCCACTCATTGTGCTGCTACGGGCCTGATGACATAGATTTCACTGCTGAGTGATACTGCATTGTACGTAAGTACCACAAGTTCTTTATCCATTTTTCACTTTCTGTGATATTGAACTTGTACGGTAAACGAGGTTCTTGTAAACAGAGGCGTCCCAAACATTGGGGTGGCTGTATCTTTTTGATTTTAATTTCCCTAAGCTATAGGACCATAAGTGGAAGTGCCCTAGGCTCTGTTGCTTTGTTTTTTAGATGTTTCAGGAAACACCATACACTTCTCCCGAGTGTCTGTTGGCAATTGACATCCCGCCCATCAGCATAACAAGGCTCCCAGTTCTCCATGGCCTGTCCTGCCTTTCTGGATTTTACACTTTTTTCAGATGGCCCTTTTGACCGGGGGGGGGGGAGTGAGACTTCATTGTAGTGCAGATTTCCTTTGCAAGCTTGCTTGGTTGGCCAAAAAGCGCGTATGCGTTTTTTCCTGAATATATTCAGGAAAAAACGCATACGCCCTTTTTGGCCAAGTGCATCATTGTGGACGTTCTGCCTCTTTTCCTATGCTTTCAATGCAATTCCAGTCTACCTCCTGAAATCGGTTTCCTGCAATTCTGCCCCGCTTTCAAGTCCTCTTGGCAGCCTTACTTCAGTATATTTTTGGACGATAGTTGTCATTTATAACTCTGCAGGTTTGTGAATTACAGTGCCCCTGAGCTCCTTTCTTCAACTCGTTTTCTTGTGAGCTGGCCGCAACACCGCAGGATGGCTTCAGGCCCTAATCTGGTTCCGGCACGGCACGCTGAGCCTTTGGTTATTTCCTCTTCCTGGTGGGAAATGAGAGTTAAATTTGCCCGTCCAGACACCTCCAGCTAGTCTCTCATTGGTTCTCGCTATTCCTGTTCATCTTCCGCAGAAATTGCAAACTGGGCCAAACAGGAGGTTAAAGGGACTGACTCTCCAAGTCGGGAGAGTGTTAGTAAAGCGTCTGGAATGTTGCACCCGAGTACCAGGGTACGAAAACTGAGACATATTTGAACACGTCTCCCGATCACATGGTTGATCATACTCTAGGTTCCACATGCATGTTTTAGCTGAAGGAAGAATACCTTAAACCTGGGTAGTTGAAACCCGTGGAATGGGTACCATGCAATATGACTTCAAAGGGTCTTCATTTGCTCACCGAACCTCTCCAATCCTATCACTGCTGCGTTTATGTCCCTGTACACATGCTTGATTCTCTTTCGGAGACATAGCAATCCATAGGTTTTAAGATACTTACTAGTCAGGTACATTCTTAGGCGTTTAATATGGGGTTTTGAGTCCATTTCGTTGAGCAAGGAGTAGCTCTTGTCTATTCCATATTTGGCTTAAGGAACTTTATCTGTGCTCATTTCAATCTCTGGTTTTATGCAGCACCCCAACTCACCTTTACCCTTAAACAAGCATAAGTTGGTTTTCTAAATTTGAGACCCTGTTCTGTTCTGTAATTCAGTTCCTGTGTAGCCAAGTTTACATTCCGTGTATTAGTGATATCTTATGATGTTTCTTTTTCCGTGTGACTTATTTCAGTTAGAATCATCGTACCTGAATCCACTCATTGTGCTGCTACGGGCCTGATGACATAGATTTCACTGCTGAGTGATACTGCATTGTACGTAAGTACCACAAGTTCTTTATCCATTTTTCACTTTCTGTGATATTGAACTTGTACGGTAAACGAGGTTCTTGTAAACAGAGGCGTCCCAAACATTGGGGTGGCTGTATCTTTTTGATTTTAATTTCCCTAAGCTATAGGACCATAAGTGGAAGTGCCCTAGGCTCTGTTGCTTTGTTTTTTAGATGTTTCAGGAAACACCATACACTTCTCCCGAGTGTCTGTTGGCAATTGACATCCCGCCCATCAGCATAACAAGGCTCCCAGTTCTCCATGGCCTGTCCTGCCTTTCTGGATTTTACACTTTTTACAGATGGCCCTTTTGACCGGGGGGAAGTGAGACTTCATTGTAGTGCAGATTTCCTTTGCAAGCTTGCTTGGTTTGCCAAAAAGGGCGTATGCGTTTTTTCCTGAATATATTCAGGAAAAAACGCATACGCCCTTTTTGGCCAAGTGCATCATTGTGGACGTTCTGCCTCTTTTCCTATGCTTTCAATGCAATTCCAGTCTACCTCCTGAAATCGGTTTCCTGCAATTCTGCCCCGCTTTCAAGTCCTCTTGGCAGCCTTACTTCAGTATATTTTTGGACGATAGTTGTCATTTATAACTCTGCAGGTTTGTGAATTACAGTGCCCCTGAGCTCCTTTCTTCAACTCGTTTTCTTGTGAGCTGGCCGCAACACCGCAGGATGGCTTCAGGCCGTAATCTGGTTCCGGCACGGCACGCTGAGCCTTTGGTTATTTCCTCTTCCTGGTGGGAAATGAGAGTTAAATTTGCCCGTCCAGACACCTCCAGCTAGTCTCTCATTGGTTCTCGCTATTCCTGTTCATCTTCCGCAGAAATTGCAAACTGGGCCAAACAGGAGGTTAAAGGGACTGACTCTCCAAGTCGGGAGAGTGTTAGTAAAGCGTCTGGAATGTTGCACCCGAGTACCAGGGTACGAAAACTGAGACATATTTGAACACGTCTCCCGATCACATGGTTGATCATACTCTAGGTTCCACATGCATGTTTTAGCTGAAGGAAGAATACCTTAAACCTGGGTAGTTGAAACCCGTGGAATGGGTACCATGCAATATGACTTCAAAGGGTCTTCATTTGCTCACCGAACCTCTCCAATCCTATCACTGCTGCGTTTATGTCCCTGTACACATGCTTGATTCTCTTTCGGAGACATAGCAATCCATAGGTTTTAAGATACTTAAGAGTCAGGTACATTCTTAGGCGTTTAATATGCGGTGTTGAGTCCATTTCGTTGAGCAAGGAGTAGCTCTTGTCTATTCCATATTTGGCTTAAGGAACTTTATCTGTGCTCATTTCAATCTCTGGTTTTATGCAGCACCCCAACTCACCTTTACCCTTAAACAAGCATAAGTTGGTTTTCTAAATTTGAGACCCTGTTCTGTTCTGTAATTCAGTTCCTGTGTAGCCAAGTTTACATTCCGTGTATTAGTGATATCTTATGATGTTTCTTTTTCTGTGTGACTTATTTCAGTTAGAATCATCGTACCTGAATCCACTCATTGTGCTGCTACGGGCCTGATGACATAGATTTCACTGCTGAGTGATACTGCATTGTACGTAAGTACCACAAGTTCTTTATCCATTTTTCACTTTCTGTGATATTGAACTTGTACGGTAAACGAGGTTCTTGTAAACAGAGGCGTCCCAAACATTGGGGTGGCTGTATCTTTTTGATTTTAATTTCCCTAAGCTATAGGACCATAAGTGGAAGTGCCCTAGGCTCTGTTGCTTTGTTTTTTAGATGTTTCAGGAAACACCATACACTTCTCCCGAGTGTCTGTTGGCAATTTACATCCCGCTCATCAGCATAACAAGGCTCCCAGTTCTCCATGGCCTGTCCTGCCTTTCTGGATTTTACACTTTTTTCAGATGGCCCTTTTGACCGGGGGGAAGTGAGACTTCATTGTAGTGCAGATTTCCTTTGCAAGTTTGCTTGGTTGGCCAAAAAGGGCGTATGCGGTTTTTCCTGAATATATTCAGGAAAAAACGCATACGCCCTTTTTGGCCAAGTGCATCATTGTGGACGTTCTGCCTCTTTTCCTATGCTTTCAATGCAATTCCAGTGTACCTCCTGAAATCGGTTTCCTGCAATTCTGCCCCGCTTTCAAGTCCTCTTGGCAGCCTTACTTCAGTATATTTTTGGACGATAGTTGTCATTTATAACTCTGCAGGTTTGTGAATTACAGTGCCCCTGAGCTCCTTTCTTCAACTCGTTTTCTTGTGAGCTGGCCGCAACACCGCAGGATGGCTTCAGGCCCTAATCTGGTTCCGGCACGGCACGCTGAGCCTTTGGTTATTTCCTCTTCCTGGTGGGAAATGAGAGTTAAATTTGCCCGTCCAGACACCTCCAGCTAGTCTCTCATTGGTTCTCGCTATTCCTGTTCATCTTCCGCAGAAATTGCAAACTGGGCCAAACAGGAGGTTAAAGGGACTGACTCTCCAAGTCGGGAGAGTGTTAGTAAAGCGTCTGGAATGTTGCACCCGAGTACCAGGGTACGAAAACTGAGACATATTTGAACACGTCTCCCGATCACATGGTTGATCATACTCTAGGTTCCACATGCATGTTTTAGCTGAAGGAAGAATACCTTAAACCTGGGTAGTTGAAACCCGTGGAATGGGTACCATGCAATATGACTTCAAAGGGTCTTCATTTGCTCACCGAACCTCTCCAATCCTATCACTGCTGCGTTTATGTCTCTGTACACATGCTTGATTCTCTTTCGGAGACATAGCAATCCATAGGTTTTAAGATACGTAAGAGTCAGGTACATTCTTAGGCGTTTAATATGCGGTGTTGAGTCCATTTCGTTGAGCAAGGAGTAGCTCTTGTCTATTCCATATTTGGCTTAAGGAACTTTATCTGTGCTCATTTCAATCTCTGGTTTTATGCAGCACCCCAACTCACCTTTCCCCTTAAACAAGCATAAGTTGGTTTTCTAAATTTGAGACCCTGTTCTGTTCTGTAATTCAGTTCCTGTGTAGCCAAGTTTACATTCCGTGTATTAGTGATATCTTATGATGTTTCTTTTTCTGTGTGACTTATTTCAGTTAGAATCATCGTACCTGAATCCACTCATTGTGCTGCTACGGGCCTGATGACATAGATTTCACTGCTGAGTGATACTGCATTGTACGTAAGTACCACAAGTTCTTTATCCATTTTTCACTTTCTGTGATATTGAACTTGTACGGTAAACGAGGTTCTTGTAAACAGAGGCGTCCCAAACATTGGGGTGGCTGTATCTTTTTGATATTAATTTCCCTAAGCTATAGGACCATAAGTGGAAGTGCCCTAGGCTCTGTTGCTTTGTTTTTTAGATGTTTCAGGAAACACCATACACTTCTCCCGAGTGTCTGTTGGCAATTGACATCCCGCCCATCAGCATAACAAGGCTCCCAGTTCTCCATGGCCTGTCCTGCCTTTCTGGATTTTACACTTTTTTCAGATGGCCCTTTTGACCGGGGGGGCGGGAGTGAGACTTCATTGTAGTGCAGATTTCCTTTGCAAGCTTGCTTGGTTGGCCAAAAAGGGCGTATGCGTTTTTTCCTGAATATATTCAGGAAAAAACGCATACGCCCTTTTTGGCCAAGTGCATCATTGTGGACGTTCTGCCTCTTTTCCTATGCTTTCAATGCAATTCCAGTGTACCTCCTGAAATCGGTTTCCTGCAATTCTGCCCCGCTTTCAAGTCCTCTTGGCAGCCTTACTTCAGTATATTTTTGGACGATAGCTGTCATTTATAACTCTGCAGGTTTGTGAATTACAGTGCCCCTGAGCTCCTTTCTTCAACTCGTTTTCTTGTGAGCTGGCCGCAACACCGCAGGATGGCTTCAGGCCCTAATCTGGTTCCGGCACGGCACGCTGAGCCTTTGGTTATTTCCTCTTCCTGGTGGGAAATGAGAGTTAAATTTGCCCGTCCAGACACCTCCAGCTAGTCTCTCATTGGTTCTCGCTATTCCTGTTCATCTTCCGCAGAAATTGCAAACTGGGCCAAACAGGAGGTTAAAGGGACTGACTCTCCAAGTCGGGAGAGTGTTAGTAAAGCGTCTGGAATGTTGCACCCGAGTACCAGGGTACGAAAACTGAGACATATTTGAACACGTCTCCCGATCACATGGTTGATCATACTCTAGGTTCCACATGCATGTTTTAGCTGAAGGAAGAATACCTTAAACCTGGGTAGTTGAAACCCGTGGAATGGGTACCATGCAATATGACTTCAAAGGGTCTTCATTTGCTCACCGAACCTCTCCAATCCTATCACTGCTGCGTTTATGTCCCTGTACACATGCTTGATTCTCTTTCGGAGACATAGCAATCCATAGGTTTTAAGATACTTAAGAGTCAGGTACATTCTTAGGCGTTTAATATGCGGTGTTGAGTCCATTTCGTTGAGCAAGGAGTAGCTCTTGTCTATTCCATATTTGGCTTAAGGAACTTTATCTGTGCTCATTTCAATCTCTGGTTTTATGCAGCACCCCAACTCACCTTTACCCTTAAACAAGCATAAGTTGGTTTTCTAAATTTGAGACCCTGTTCTGTTCTGTAATTCAGTTCCTGTGTAGCCAAGTTTACATTCCGTGTATTACTGATATCTTATGATGTTTCTTTTTCTGTGTGACTTATTTCAGTTAGAATCATCGTACCTGAATCCACTCATTGTGCTGCTACGGGCCTGATGACATAGATTTCACTGCTGAGTGATACTGCATTGTACGTAAGTACCACAAGTTCTTTATCCATTTTTCACTTTCTGTGATATTGAACTTGTACGGTAAACGAGGTTCTTGTAAACAGAGGCGTCCCAAACATTGGGGTGGCTGTATCTTTTTGATTTTAATTTCCCTAAGCTATAGGACCATAAGTGGAAGTGCCCTAGGCTCTGTTGCTTTGTTTTTTAGATGTTTCAGGAAACACCATACACTTCCCGAGTGTCTGTTGGCAATTTACATCCCGCCCATCAGCATAACAAGGCTCCCAGTTCTCCATGGCCTGTCCTGCCTTGCTGGATTTTACACTTTTATCAGATGGCCCTTTTGACCGGGGGGAAGTGAGACTTCATTGTAGTGCAGATTTCCTTTGCAAGCTTGCTTGGTTGGCCAAAAAGGGCGTATGCGTTTTTTCCTGAATATATTCAGGAAAAAACGCATACGCCCTTTTTGGCCAAGTGCATCATTGTGGACGTTCTGCCTCTTTTCCTATGCTTTCAATGCAATTCCAGTGTACCTCCTGAAATCGGTTTCCTGCAATTCTGCCCCGCTTTCAAGTCCTCTTGGCAGCCTTACTTCAGTATATTTTTGGACGATAGCTGTCATTTATAACTCTGCAGGTTTGTGAATTACAGTGCCCCTGAGCTCCTTTCTTCAACTCGTTTTCTTGTGAGCTGGCCGCAACACCGCAGGATGGCTTCAGGCCCTAATCTGGTTCCGGCACGGCACGCTGAGCCTTTGGTTATTTCCTCTTCCTGGTGGGAAATGAGAGTTAAATTTGCCCGTCCAGACACCTGCAGCTAGTCTCTCATTGGTTCTCGCTATTCCTGTTCATCTTCCGCAGAAATTGCAAACTGGGCCAAACAGGAGGTTAAAGGGACAGACTCTCCAAGTCGGGAGAGTGTTAGTAAAGCATCTGGAATGTTGCACCCGAGTACCAGGGTACGAAAACTGAGACATATTTGAACACGTCTCCCGATCACATGGTTGATCATACTCTAGGTTCCACATGCATGTTTTAGCTGAAGGAAGAATACCTTAAACCTGGGTAGTTGAAACCCGTGGAATGGGTACCATGCAATATGACTTCAAAGGGTCTTCATTTGCTCACCGAACCTCTCCAATCCTATCACTGCTGCGTTTATGTCCCTGTACACATGCTTGATTCTCTTTCGGAGACATAGCAATCCATAGGTTTTAAGATACTTAAGAGTCAGGTACATTCTTAGGCGTTTAATATGCGGTGTTGAGTCCATTTCGTTGAGCAAGGAGTAGCTCTTGTCTATTCCATATTTGGCTTAAGGAACTTTATCTGTGCTCATTTCAATCTCTGGTTTTATGCAGCACCCCAACTCACCTTTACCCTTAAACAAGCATAAGTTGGTTTTCTAAATTTGAGACCCTGTTCTGTTCTGTAATTCAGTTCCTGTGTAGCCAAGTTTACATTCCGTGTATTACTGATATCTTATGATGTTTCTTTTTCTGTGTGACTTATTTCAGTTAGAATCATCGTACCTGAATCCACTCATTGTGCTGCTACGGGCCTGATGACATAGATTTCACTGCTGAGTGATACTGCATTGTACGTAAGTACCACAAGTTCTTTATCCATTTTTCACTTTCTGTGATATTGAACTTGTACGGTAAACGAGGTTCTTGTAAACAGAGGCGTCCCAAACATTGGGGTGGCTGTATCTTTTTGATTTTAATTTCCCTAAGCTATAGGACCATAAGTGGAAGTGCCCTAGGCTCTGTTGCTTTGTTTTTTAGATGTTTCAGGAAACACCATACACTTCCCGAGTGTCTGTTGGCAATTTACATCCCGCCCATCAGCATAACAAGGCTCCCAGTTCTCCATGGCCTGTCCTGCCTTGCTGGATTTTACACTTTTATCAGATGGCCCTTTTGACCGGGGGGAAGTGAGACTTCATTGTAGTGCAGATTTCCTTTGCAAGCTTGCTTGGTTGGCCAAAAAGGGCGTATGCGTTTTTTCCTGAATATATTCAGGAAAAAACGCATACGCCCTTTTTGGCCAAGTGCATCATTGTGGACGTTCTGCCTCTTTTCCTATGCTTTCAATGCAATTCCAGTCTACCTCCTGAAATCGGTTTCCTGCAATTCTGCCCCGCTTTCAAGTCCTCTTGGCAGCCTTACTTCAGTATATTTTTGGACGATAGTTGTCATTTATAACTCTGCAGGTTTGTGAATTACAGTGCCCCTGAGCTCCTTTCTTCAACTCGTTTTCTTGTGAGCTGGCCGCAACACCGCAGGATGGCTTCAGGCCCTAATCTGGTTCCGGCACGGCACGCTGAGCCTTTGGTTATTTCCTCTTCCTGGTGGGAAATGAGAGTTAAATTTGCCCGTCCAGACACCTCCAGCTAGTCTCTCATTTGTTCTCGCTATTCCTGTTCATCTTCCGCAGAAATTGCAAACTGGGCCAAACAGGAGGTTAAAGGGACTGACTCTCCAAGTCGGGAGAGTGTTAGTAAAGCGTCTGGAATGTTGCACCCGAGTACCAGGGTACGAAAACAGAGACATATTTGAACACGTCTCCCGATCACATGGTTGATCATACTCTAGGTTCCACATGCATGTTTTAGCTGAAGGAAGAATACCTTAAACCTGGGTAGTTGAAACCCGTGGAATGGGTACCATGCAATATGACTTCAAAGGGTCTTCATTTGCTCACCGAACCTCTCCAATCCTATCACTGCTGCGTTTATGTCCCTGTACACATGCTTGATTCTCTTTCGGAGACATAGCAATCCATAGGTTTTAAGATACTTACTAGTCAGGTACATTCTTAGGCGTTTAATATGGGGTGTTGAGTCCATTTCGTTGAGCAAGGAGTAGTTCTTGTCTATTCCATATTTGGCTTAAGGAACTTTATCTGTGCTCATTTCAATCTCTGGTTTTATGCAGCACCCCAACTCACCTTTACCCTTAAACAAGCATAAGTTGGTTTTCTAAATTTGAGACCCTGTTCTGTTCTGTAATTCAGTTCCTGTGTAGCCAAGTTTACATTCCGTGTATTACTGATATCTTATGATGTTTCTTTTTCTGTGTGACTTATTTCAGTTAGA
Organism: Globicephala melas; assembly: GCF_963455315.2. Lineage (NCBI taxonomy): Eukaryota > Metazoa > Chordata > Mammalia > Artiodactyla > Delphinidae > Globicephala > Globicephala melas. The sequence goes on from NW_027207837.1 coordinate 53,755, forward strand.
ATCAGCGTACCTGAATCCACTCATTGTGCTGCTACGGGCCTGATGACATAGATTTCACTGCTGAGTGATACTGCATTGTACGTAAGTACCACAAGTTCTTTATCCATTTTTCACTTTCTGTGATATTGAACTTGTACGGTAAACGAGGTTCTTGTAAACAGAGGCGTCCCAAACATTGGGGTGGCTGTATCTTTTTGATTTTAATTTCCCTAAGCTATAGGACCATAAGTGGAAGTGCCCTAGGCTCTGTTGCTTTGTTTTTTAGATGTTTCAGGAAACACCATACACTTCTCCCGAGTGTCTGTTGGCAATTGACATCCCGCTCATCAGCATAACAAGGCTCCCAGTTCTCCATGGCCTGTCCTGCCTTTCTGGATTTTACACTTTTTTCAGATGGCCCTTTTGACCGGGGGGAAGTGAGACTTCATTGTAGTGCAGATTTCCTTTGCAAGCTTGCTTGGTTGGCCAAAAAGGGCGTATGCGTTTTTTCCTGAATATATTCAGGAAAAAACGCATACGCCCTTTTTGGCCAAGTGCATCATTGTGGACGTTCTGCCTCTTTTCCTATGCTTTCAATGCAATTCCAGTGTACCTCCTGAAATCGGTTTCCTGCAATTCTGCCCCGCTTTCAAGTCCTCTTGGCAGCCTTACTTCAGTATAGTTTTGGACGATAGTTGTCATTTATAACTCTGCAGGTTTGTGAATTACAGTGCCCCTGAGCTCCTTTCTTCAACTCGTTTTCTTGTGAGCTGGCCGCAACACCGCAGGATGGCTTCAGGCCCTAATCTGGTTCCGGCATGGCACGCTGAGCCTTTGGTTATTTCCTCTTCCTGGTGGGAAATGAGAGTTAAATTTGCCCGTCCAGACACCTCCAGCTAGTCTCTCATTGGTTCTCGCTATTCCTGTTCATCTTCCGCAGAAATTGCAAACTGGGCCAAACAGGAGGTTAAAGGGACTGACTCTCCAAGTCGGGAGAGTGTTAGTAAAGCGTCTGGAATGTTGCACCCGAGTACCAGGGTACGAGAACTGAGACATATTTGAACACGTCTCCCGATCACATGGTTGATCATACTCTAGGTTCCACATGCATGTTTTAGCTGAAGGAAGAATACCTTAAACCTGGGTAGTTGAAACCCGTGGAGTGGGTACCATGCAATATGACTTCAAAGGGTCTTCATTTGCTCACCGAACCTCTCCAATCCTATCACTGCTGCGTTTATGTCCCTGTACACATGCTTGATTCTCTTTCGGAGACATAGCAATCCATAGGTTTTAAGATACTTAAGAGTCAGGTACATTCTTAGGCGTTTAATATGCGGTGTTGAGTCCATTTCGTTGAGCAAGGAGTAGCTCTTGTCTATTCCATATTTGGCTTAAGGAACTTTATCTGTGCTCATTTCAATCTCTGGTTTTATGCAGCACCCCAACTCACCTTTACCCTTAAACAAGCATAAGTTGGTTTTCTAAATTTGAGACCCTGTTCTGTTCTGTAATTCAGTTCCTGTGTAGCCAAGTTTACATTCCGTGTATTACTGATATCTTATGATGTTTCTTTTTCTGTGTGACTTATTTCAGTTAGAATCATCGTACCTGAATCCACTCATTGTGCTGCTACGGGCCTGATGACATAGATTTCACTGCTGAGTGATACTGCATTGTACGTAAGTACCACAAGTTCTTTATCCATTTTTCACTTTCTGTGATATTGAACTTGTACGGTAAACGAGGTTCTTGTAAACAGAGGCGTCCCAAACATTGGGGTGGCTGTATCTTTTTGATTTTAATTTCCCTAAGCTATAGGACCATAAGTGGAAGTGCCCTAGGCTCTGTTGCTTTGTTTTTTAGATGTTTCAGGAAACACCATACACTTCCCGAGTGTCTGTTGGCAATTTACATCCCGCCCATCAGCATAACAAGGCTCCCAGTTCTCCATGGCCTGTCCTGCCTTGCTGGATTTTACACTTTTATCAGATGGCCCTTTTGACCGGGGGGAAGTGAGACTTCATTGTAGTGCAGATTTCCTTTGCAAGCTTGCTTGGTTGGCCAAATAGGGCGTATGCGTTTTTTCCTGAATATATTCAGGAAAAAACGCATACGCCCCTTTTGGCCAAGTGCATCATTGTGGACGTTCTGCCTCTTTTCCTATTCTTTCAATGCAATTCCAGTCTACCTCCTGAAATCGGTTTCCTGCAATTCTGCCCCGCTTTCAAGTCCTCTTGGCAGCCTTACTTCAGTATATTTTTGGACGATAGTTGTCATTTATAACTCTGCAGGTTTGTGAATTACAGTGCCCCTGAGCTCCTTTCTTCAACTCGTTTTCTTGTGAGCTGGCCGCAACACCGCAGGATGGCTTCAGGCCCTAATCTGGTTCCGGCACGGCACGCTGAGCCTTTGGTTATTTCCTCTTCCTGGTGGGAAATGAGAGTTAAAATTGCCCGTCCAGACACCTCCAGCTAGTCTCTCATTGGTTCTCGCTATTCCTGTTCATCTTCCGCAGAAATTGCAAACTGGGCCAAACAGGAGGTTAAAGGGACTGACTCTCCAAGTCGGGAGAGTGTTAGTAAAGCGTCTGGAATGTTGCACCCGAGTACCAGGGTACGAGAACTGAGACATATTTGAACACGTCTCCCGATCACATGGTTGATCATACTCTAGGTTCCACATGCATGTTTTAGCTGAAGGAAGAATACCTTAAACCTGGGTAGTTGAAACCCGTGGAATGGGTACCATGCAATATGACTTCAAAGGGTCTTCATTTGCTCACCGAACCTCTCCAATCCTATCACTGCTGCGTTTATGTCCCTGTACACATGCTTGATTCTCTTTCGGAGACATAGCAATCCATAGGTTTTAAGATACTTAAGAGTCAGGTACATTCTTAGGCGTTTAATATGCGGTGTTGAGTCCATTTCGTTGAGCAAGGAGTAGCTCTTGTCTATTCCATATTTGGCTTAAGGAACTTTATCTGTGCTCATTTCAATCTCTGGTTTTATGCAGCACCCCAACTCACCTTTACCCTTAAACAAGCATAAGTTGGTTTTCTAAATTTGAGACCCTGTTCTGTTCTGTAATTCAGTTCCTGTGTAGCCAAGTTTACATTCCGTGTATTACTGATATCTTATGATGTTTCTTTTTCTGTGTGACTTATTTCAGTTAGAATCATCGTACCTGAATCCACTCATTGTGCTGCTACGGGCCTGATGACATAGATTTCACTGCTGAGTGATACTGCATTGTACGTAAGTACCACAAGTTCTTTATCCATTTTTCACTTTCTGTGATATTGAACTTGTACGGTAAACGAGGTTCTTGTAAACAGAGGCGTCCCAAACATTGGGGTGGCTGTATCTTTTTGATTTTAATTTCCCTAAGCTATAGGACCATAAGTGGAAGTGCCCTAGGCTCTGTTGCTTTGTTTTTTAGATGTTTCAGGAAACACCATACACTTCCCGAGTGTCTGTTGGCAATTTACATCCCGCCCATCAGCATAACAAGGCTCCCAGTTCTCCATGGCCTGTCCTGCCTTGCTGGATTTTACACTTTTATCAGATGGCCCTTTTGACCGGGGGGAAGTGAGACTTCATTGTAGTGCAGATTTCCTTTGCAAGCTTGCTTGGTTGGCCAAAAAGGGCGTATGCGTTTTTTCCTGAATATATTCAGGAAAAAACGCATACGCCCTTTTTGGCCAAGTGCATCATTGTGGACGTTCTGCCTCTTTTCCTATGCTTTCAATGCAATTCCAGTGTACCTCCTGAAATCGGTTTCCTGCAATTCTGCCCCGCTTTCAAGTCCTCTTGGCAGCCTTACTTCAGTATATTTTTGGACGATAGTTGTCATTTATAACTCTGCAGGTTTGTGAATTACAGTGCCCCTGAGCTCCTTTCTTCAACTCGTTTTCTTGTGAGCTGGCCGCAACACCGCAGGATGGCTTCAGGCCCTAATCTGGTTCCGGCACGGCACGCTGAGCCTTTGGTTATTTCCTCTTCCTGGTGGGAAATGAGAGTTAAATTTGCCCGTCCAGACACCTCCAGCTAGTCTCTCATTGGTTCTCGCTATTCCTGTTCATCTTCCGCAGAAATTGCAAACTGGGCCAAACAGGAGGTTAAAGGGACTGACTCTCCAAGTCGGGAGAGTGTTAGTAAAGCGTCTGGAATGTTGCACCCGAGTACCAGGATACGAAAACTGAGACATATTTGAACACGTCTCCCGATCACATGGTTGATCATACTCTAGGTTCCACATGCATGTTTTAGCTGAAGGAAGAATACCTTAAACCTGGGTAGTTGAAACCCGTGGAATGGGTACCATGCAATATGACTTCAAAGGGTCTTCATTTGCTCACCGAACCTCTCCAATCCTATCACTGCTGCGTTTATGTCCCTGTACACATGCTTGATTCTCTTTCGGAGACATAGCAATCCATAGGTTTTAAGATACTTAAGAGTCAGGTACATTCTTAGGCGTTTAATATGCGGTGTTGAGTCCATTTCGTTGAGCAAGGAGTAGCTCTTGTCTATTCCATATTTGGCTTAAGGAACTTTATCTGTGCTCATTTCAATCTCTGGTTTTATGCAGCACCCCAACTCACCTTTACCCTTAAACAAGCATAAGTTGGTTTTCTAAATTTGAGACCCTGTTCTGTTCTGTAATTCAGTTCCTGTGTAGCCAAGTTTACATTCCGTGTATTACTGATATCTTATGATGTTTCTTTTTCTGTGTGACTTATTTCAGTTAGAATCATCGTACCTGAATCCACTCATTGTGCTGCTACGGGCCTGATGACATAGATTTCACTGCTGAGTGATACTGCATTGTACGTAAGTACCAAAAGTTCTTTATCCATTTTTCACTTTCTGTGATATTGAACTTGTACGGTAAACGAGGTTCTTGTAAACAGAGGCGTCCCAAACATTGGGGTGGCTGTATCTTTTTGATTTTAATTTCCCTAAGCTATAGGACCATAAGTGGAAGTGCCCTAGGCTCTGTTGCTTTGTTTTTTAGATGTTTCAGGAAACACCATACACTTCCCGAGTGTCTGTTGGCAATTGACATCCCGCCCATCAGCATAACAAGGCTCCCAGTTCTCCATGGCCTGTCCTGCCTTGCTGGATTTTACACTTTTATCAGATGGCCCTTTTGACCGGGGGGAAGTGAGACTTCATTGTAGTGCAGATTTCCTTTGCAAGCTTGCTTGGTTGGCCAAATAGGGCGTATGCGTTTTTTCCTGAATATATTCAGGAAAAAACGCATACGCCCTTTTTGGCCAAGTGCATCATTGTGGACGTTCTGCCTCTTTTCCTATGCTTTCAATGCAATTCCAGTGTACCTCCTGAAATCGGTTTCCTGCAATTCTGCCCCGCTTTCAAGTCCTCTTGGCAGCCTTACTTCAGTATATTTTTGGACGATAGCTGTCATTTATAACTCTGCAGGTTTGTGAATTACAGTGCCCCTGAGCTCCTTTCTTCAACTCGTTTTCTTGTGAGCTGGCCGCAACACCGCAGGATGGCTTCAGGCCCTAATCTGGTTCCGGCACGGCACGCTGAGCCTTTGGTTATTTCCTCTTCCTGGTGGGAAATGAGAGTTAAATTTGCCCGTCCAGACACCTCCAGCTAGTCTCTCATTGGTTCTCGCTATTCCTGTTCATCTTCCGCAGAAATTGCAAACTGGGCCAAACAGGAGGTTAAAGGGACTGACTCTCCAAGTCGGGAGAGTGTTAGTAAAGCGTCTGGAATGTTGCACCCGAGTACCAGGGTACGAAAACTGAGACATATTTGAACACGTCTCCCGATCACATGGTTGATCATACTCTAGGTTCCACATGCATGTTTTAGCTGAAGGAAGAATACCTTAAACCTGGGTAGTTGAAACCCGTGGAATGGGTACCATGCAATATGACTTCAAAGGGTCTTCATTTGCTCACCGAACCTCTCCAATCCTATCACTGCTGCGTTTATGTCCCTGTACACATGCTTGATTCTCTTTCGGAGACATAGCAATCCATAGGTTTTAAGATACTTAAGAGTCAGGTACATTCTTAGGCGTTTAATATGCGGTGTTGAGTCCATTTCGTTGAGCAAGGAGTAGCTCTTGTCTATTCCATATTTGGCTTAAGGAACTTTATCTGTGCTCATTTCAATCTCTGGTTTTATGCAGCACCCCAACTCACCTTTACCCTTAAACAAGCATAAGTTGGTTTTCTAAATTTGAGACCCTGTTCTGTTCTGTAATTCAGTTCCTGTGTAGCCAAGTTTACATTCCGTGTATTACTGATATCTTATGATGTTTCTTTTTCTGTGTGACTTATTTCAGTTAGAATCAGCGTACCTGAATCCACTCATTGTGCTGCTACGGGCCTGATGACATAGATTTCACTGCTGAGTGATACTGCATTGTACGTAAGTACCACAAGTTCTTTATCCATTTTTCACTTTCTGTGATATTGAACTTGTACGGTAAACGAGGTTCTTGTAAACAGAGGCGTCCCAAACATTGGGGTGGCTGTATCTTTTTGATTTTAATTTCCCTAAGCTATAGGACCATAAGTGGAAGTGCCCTAGGCTCTGTTGCTTTGTTTTTTAGATGTTTCAGGAAACACCATACACTTCCCGAGTGTCTGTTGGCAATTTACATCCCGCCCATCAGCATAACAAGGCTCCCAGTTCTCCATGGCCTGTCCTGCCTTGCTGGATTTTACACTTTTATCAGATGGCCCTTTTGACCGGGGGGAAGTGAGACTTCACTGTAGGGCAGATTTCCTTTGCAAGCTTGCTTGGTTGGCCAAATAGGGCGTATGCGTTTTTTCCTGAATATATTCAGGAAAAAACGCATACGCCCTTTTTGGCCAAGTGCATCATTGTGGACGTTCTGCCTCTTTTCCTATGCTTTCAATGCAATTCCAGTCTACCTCCTGAAATCGGTTTCCTGCAATTCTGCCCCGCTTTCAAGTCCTCTTGGCAGCCTTACTTCAGTATATTTTTGGACGATAGTTGTCATTTATAACTCTGCAGGTTTGTGAATTACAGTGCCCCTGAGCTCCTTTCTTCAACTCGTTTTCTTGTGAGCTGGCCGCAACACCGCAGGATGGCTTCAGGCCCTAATCTGGTTCCGGCACGGCACGCTGAGCCTTTGGTTATTTCCTCTTCCTGGTGGGAAATGAGAGTTAAATTTGCCCGTCCAGACACCTCCAGCTAGTCTCTCATTGGTTCTCGCTATTCCTGTTCATCTTCCGCAGAAATTGCAAACTGGGCCAAACAGGAGGTTAAAGGGACTGACTCTCCAAGTCGGGAGAGTGTTAGTAAAGCGTCTGGAATGTTGCACCCGAGTACCAGGGTACGAAAACTGAGACATATTTGAACACGTCTCCCGATCACATGGTTGATCATACTCTAGGTTCCACATGCATGTTTTAGCTGAAGGAAGAATACCTTAAACCTGGGTAGTTGAAACCCGTGGAATGGGTACCATGCAATATGACTTCAAAGGGTCTTCATTTGCTCACCGAACCTCTCCAATCCTATCACTGCTGCGTTTATGTCCCTGTACACATGCTTGATTCTCTTTCGGAGACATAGCAATCCATAGGTTTTAAGATACTTAAGAGTCAGGTACATTCTTAGGCGTTTAATATGCGGTGTTGAGTCCATTTCGTTGAGCAAGGAGTAGCTCTTGTCTATTCCATATTTGGCTTAAGGAACTTTATCTGTGCTCATTTCAATCTCTGGTTTTATGCAGCACCCCAACTCACCTTTACCCTTAAACAAGCATAAGTTGGTTTTCTAAATTTGAGACCCTGTTCTGTTCTGTAATTCAGTTCCTGTGTAGCCAAGTTTACATTCCGTGTATTACTGATATCTTATGATGTTTCTTTTTCTGTGTGACTTATTTCAGTTAGAATCATCGTACCTGAATCCACTCATTGTGCTGCTACGGGCCTGATGACATAGATTTCACTGCTGAGTGATACTGCATTGTACGTAAGTACCACAAGTTCTTTATCCATTTTTCACTTTCTGTGATATTGAACTTGTACGGTAAACGAGGTTCTTGTAAACAGAGGCGTCCCAAACATTGGGGTGGCTGTATCTTTTTGATTTTAATTTCCCTAAGCTATAGGACCATAAGTGGAAGTGCCCTAGGCTCTGTTGCTTTGTTTTTTAGATGTTTCAGGAAACACCATACACTTCCCGAGTGTCTGTTGGCAATTTACATCCCGCCCATCAGCATAACAAGGCTCCCAGTTCTCCATGGCCTGTCCTGCCTTGCTGGATTTTACACTTTTATCAGATGGCCCTTTTGACCGGGGGGAAGTGAGACTTCATTGTAGTGCAGATTTCCTTTGCAAGCTTGCTTGGTTGGCCAAAAAGGGCGTATGCGTTTTTTCCTGAATATATTCAGGAAAAAACGCATACGCCCTTTTTGGCCAAGTGCATCATTGTGGACGTTCTGCCTCTTTTCCTATGCTTTCAATGCAATTCCAGTGTACCTCCTGAAATCGGTTTCCTGCAATTCTGCCCCGCTTTCAAGTCCTCTTGGCAGCCTTACTTCAGTATATTTTTGGACGATAGTTGTCATTTATAACTCTGCAGGTTTGTGAATTACAGTGCCCCTGAGCTCCTTTCTTCAACTCGTTTTCTTGTGAGCTGGCCGCAACACCGCAGGATGGCTTCAGGCCCTAATCTGGTTCCGGCACGGCACGCTGAGCCTTTGGTTATTTCCTCTTCCTGGTGGGAAATGAGAGTTAAATTTGCCCGTCCAGACACCTCCAGCTAGTCTCTCATTGGTTCTCGCTATTCCTGTTCATCTTCCGCAGAAATTGCAAACTGGGCCAAACAGGAGGTTAAAGGGACTGACTCTCCAAGTCGGGAGAGTGTTAGTAAAGCGTCTGGAATGTTGCACCCGAGTACCAGGATACGAAAACTGAGACATATTTGAACACGTCTCCCGATCACATGGTTGATCATACTCTAGGTTCCACATGCATGTTTTAGCTGAAGGAAGAATACCTTAAACCTGGGTAGTTGAAACCCGTGGAATGGGTACCATGCAATATGACTTCAAAGGGTCTTCATTTGCTCACCGAACCTCTCCAATCCTATCACTGCTGCGTTTATGTCCCTGTACACATGCTTGATTCTCTTTCGGAGACATAGCAATCCATAGGTTTTAAGATACTTAAGAGTCAGGTACATTCTTAGGCGTTTAATATGCGGTGTTGAGTCCATTTCGTTGAGCAAGGAGTAGCTCTTGTCTATTCCATATTTGGCTTAAGGAACTTTATCTGTGCTCATTTCAATCTCTGGTTTTATGCAGCACCCCAACTCACCTTTACCCTTAAACAAGCATAAGTTGGTTTTCTAAATTTGAGACCCTGTTCTGTTCTGTAATTCAGTTCCTGTGTAGCCAAGTTTACATTCCGTGTATTACTGATATCTTATGATGTTTCTTTTTCTGTGTGACTTATTTCAGTTAGAATCATCGTACCTGAATCCACTCATTGTGCTGCTACGGGCCTGATGACATAGATTTCACTGCTGAGTGATACTGCATTGTACGTAAGTACCACAAGTTCTTTATCCATTTTTCACTTTCTGTGATATTGAACTTGTACGGTAAACGAGGTTCTTGTAAACAGAGGCGTCCCAAACATTGGGGTGGCTGTATCTTTTTGATTTTAATTTCCCTAAGCTATAGGACCATAAGTGGAAGTGCCCTAGGCTCTGTTGCTTTGTTTTTTAGATGTTTCAGGAAACACCATACACTTCCCGAGTGTCTGTTGGCAATTTACATCCCGCCCATCAGCATAACAAGGCTCCCAGTTCTCCATGGCCTGTCCTGCCTTGCTGGATTTTACACTTTTATCAGATGGCCCTTTTGACCGGGGGGAAGTGAGACTTCATTGTAGTGCAGATTTCCTTTGCAAGCTTGCTTGGTTGGCCAAAAAGGGCGTATGCGTTTTTTCCTGAATATATTCAGGAAAAAACGCATACGCCCTTTTTGGCCAAGTGCATCATTGTGGACGTTCTGCCTCTTTTCCTATGCTTTCAATGCAATTCCAGTGTACCTCCTGAAATCGGTTTCCTGCAATTCTGCCCCGCTTTCAAGTCCTCTTGGCAGCCTTACTTCAGTATATTTTTGGACGATAGTTGTCATTTATAACTCTGCAGGTTTGTGAATTACAGTGCCCCTGAGCTCCTTTCTTCAACTCGTTTTCTTGTGAGCTGGCCGCAACACCGCAGGATGGCTTCAGGCCCTAATCTGGTTCCGGCACGGCACGCTGAGCCTTTGGTTATTTCCTCTTCCTGGTGGGAAATGAGAGTTAAATTTGCCCGTCCAGACACCTCCAGCTAGTCTCTCATTGGTTCTCGCTATTCCTGTTCATCTTCCGCAGAAATTGCAAACTGGGCCAAACAGGAGGTTAAAGGGACTGACTCTCCAAGTCGGGAGAGTGTTAGTAAAGCGTCTGGAATGTTGCACCCGAGTACCAGGGTACGAAAACTGAGACATATTTGAACACGTCTCCCGATCACATGGTTGATCATACTCTAGGTTCCACATGCATGTTTTAGCTGAAGGAAGAATACCTTAAACCTGGGTAGTTGAAACCCGTGGAATGGGTACCATGCAATATGACTTCAAAGGGTCTTCATTTGCTCACCGAACCTCTCCAATCCTATCACTGCTGCGTTTATGTCCCTGTACACATGCTTGATTCTCTTTCGGAGACATAGCAATCCATAGGTTTTAAGATACTTAAGAGTCAGGTACATTCTTAGGCGTTTAATATGCGGTGTTGAGTCCATTTCGTTGAGCAAGGAGTAGCTCTTGTCTATTCCATATTTGGCTTAAGGAACTTTATCTGTGCTCATTTCAATCTCTGGTTTTATGCAGCACCCCAACTCACCTTTACCCTTAAACAAGCATAAGTTGGTTTTCTAAATTTGAGACCCTGTTCTGTTCTGTAATTCAGTTCCTGTGTAGCCAAGTTTACATTCCGTGTATTACTGATATCTTATGATGTTTCTTTTTCTGTGTGACTTATTTCAGTTAGAATCAGCGTACCTGAATCCACTCATTGTGCTGCTACGGGCCTGATGACATAGATTTCACTGCTGAGTGATACTGCATTGTACGTAAGTACCACAAGTTCTTTATCCATTTTTCACTTTCTGTGATATTGAACTTGTACGGTAAACGAGGTTCTTGTAAACAGAGGCGTCCCAAACATTGGGGTGGCTGTATCTTTTTGATTTTAATTTCCCTAAGCTATAGGACCATAAGTGGAAGTGCCCTAGGCTCTGTTGCTTTGTTTTTTAGATGTTTCAGGAAACACCATACACTTCCCGAGTGTCTGTTGGCAATTTACATCCCGCCCATCAGCATAACAAGGCTCCCAGTTCTCCATGGCCTGTCCTGCCTTGCTGGATTTTACACTTTTATCAGATGGCCCTTTTGACCGGGGGGAAGTGAGACTTCACTGTAGGGCAGATTTCCTTTGCAAGCTTGCTTGGTTGGCCAAATAGGGCGTATGCGTTTTTTCCTGAATATATTCAGGAAAAAACGCATACGCCCTTTTTGGCCAAGTGCATCATTGTGGACGTTCTGCCTCTTTTCCTATGCTTTCAATGCAATTCCAGTCTACCTCCTGAAATCGGTTTCCTGCAATTCTGCCCCGCTTTCAAGTCCTCTTGGCAGCCTTACTTCAGTATATTTTTGGACGATAGTTGTCATTTATAACTCTGCAGGTTTGTGAATTACAGTGCCCCTGAGCTCCTTTCTTCAACTCGTTTTCTTGTGAGCTGGCCGCAACACCGCAGGATGGCTTCAGGCCCTAATCTGGTTCCGGCACGGCACGCTGAGCCTTTGGTTATTTCCTCTTCCTGGTGGGAAATGAGAGTTAAATTTGCCCGTCCAGACACCTCCAGCTAGTCTCTCATTGGTTCTCGCTATTCCTGTTCATCTTCCGCAGAAATTGCAAACTGGGCCAAACAGGAGGTTAAAGGGACTGACTCTCCAAGTCGGGAGAGTGTTAGTAAAGCGTCTGGAATGTTGCACCCGAGTACCAGGGTACGAAAACTGAGACATATTTGAACACGTCTCCCGATCACATGGTTGATCATACTCTAGGTTCCACATGCATGTTTTAGCTGAAGGAAGAATACCTTAAACCTGGGTAGTTGAAACCCGTGGAATGGGTACCATGCAATATGACTTCAAAGGGTCTTCATTTGCTCACCGAACCTCTCCAATCCTATCACTGCTGCGTTTATGTCCCTGTACACATGCTTGATTCTCTTTCGGAGACATAGCAATCCATAGGTTTTAAGATACTTAAGAGTCAGGTACATTCTTAGGCGTTTAATATGCGGTGTTGAGTCCATTTCGTTGAGCAAGGAGTAGCTCTTGTCTATTCCATATTTGGCTTAAGGAACTTTATCTGTGCTCATTTCAATCTCTGGTTTTATGCAGCACCCCAACTCACCTTTACCCTTAAACAAGCATAAGTTGGTTTTCTAAATTTGAGACCCTGTTCTGTTCTGTAATTCAGTTCCTGTGTAGCCAAGTTTACATTCCGTGTATTACTGATATCTTATGATGTTTCTTTTTCTGTGTGACTTATTTCAGTTAGAATCATCGTACCTGAATCCACTCATTGTGCTGCTACGGGCCTGATGACATAGATTTCACTGCTGAGTGATACTGCATTGTACGTAAGTACCACAAGTTCTTTATCCATTTTTCACTTTCTGTGATATTGAACTTGTACGGTAAACGAGGTTCTTGTAAACAGAGGCGTCCCAAACATTGGGGTGGCTGTATCTTTTTGATTTTAATTTCCCTAAGCTATAGGACCATAAGTGGAAGTGCCCTAGGCTCTGTTGCTTTGTTTTTTAGATGTTTCAGGAAACACCATACACTTCCCGAGTGTCTGTTGGCAATTTACATCCCGCCCATCAGCATAACAAGGCTCCCAGTTCTCCATGGCCTGTCCTGCCTTGCTGGATTTTACACTTTTATCAGATGGCCCTTTTGACCGGGGGGAAGTGAGACTTCATTGTAGTGCAGATTTCCTTTGCAAGCTTGCTTGGTTGGCCAAAAAGGGCGTATGCGTTTTTTCCTGAATATATTCAGGAAAAAACGCATACGCCCTTTTTGGCCAAGTGCATCATTGTGGACGTTCTGCCTCTTTTCCTATGCTTTCAATGCAATTCCAGTGTACCTCCTGAAATCGGTTTCCTGCAATTCTGCCCCGCTTTCAAGTCCTCTTGGCAGCCTTACTTCAGTATATTTTTGGACGATAGTTGTCATTTATAACTCTGCAGGTTTGTGAATTACAGTGCCCCTGAGCTCCTTTCTTCAACTCGTTTTCTTGTGAGCTGGCCGCAACACCGCAGGATGGCTTCAGGCCCTAATCTGGTTCCGGCACGGCACGCTGAGCCTTTGGTTATTTCCTCTTCCTGGTGGGAAATGAGAGTTAAATTTGCCCGTCCAGACACCTCCAGCTAGTCTCTCATTGGTTCTCGCTATTCCTGTTCATCTTCCGCAGAAATTGCAAACTGGGCCAAACAGGAGGTTAAAGGGACTGACTCTCCAAGTCGGGAGAGTGTTAGTAAAGCGTCTGGAATGTTGCACCCGAGTACCAGGATACGAAAACTGAGACATATTTGAACACGTCTCCCGATCACATGGTTGATCATACTCTAGGTTCCACATGCATGTTTTAGCTGAAGGAAGAATACCTTAAACCTGGGTAGTTGAAACCCGTGGAATGGGTACCATGCAATATGACTTCAAAGGGTCTTCATTTGCTCACCGAACCTCTCCAATCCTATCACTGCTGCGTTTATGTCCCTGTACACATGCTTGATTCTCTTTCGGAGACATAGCAATCCATAGGTTTTAAGATACTTAAGAGTCAGGTACATTCTTAGGCGTTTAATATGCGGTGTTGAGTCCATTTCGTTGAGCAAGGAGTAGCTCTTGTCTATTCCATATTTGGCTTAAGGAACTTTATCTGTGCTCATTTCAATCTCTGGTTTTATGCAGCACCCCAACTCACCTTTACCCTTAAACAAGCATAAGTTGGTTTTCTAAATTTGAGACCCTGTTCTGTTCTGTAATTCAGTTCCTGTGTAGCCAAGTTTACATTCCGTGTATTACTGATATCTTATGATGTTTCTTTTTCTGTGTGACTTATTTCAGTTAGAATCATCGTACCTGAATCCACTCATTGTGCTGCTACGGGCCTGATGACATAGATTTCACTGCTGAGTGATACTGCATTGTACGTAAGTACCACAAGTTCTTTATCCATTTTTCACTTTCTGTGATATTGAACTTGTACGGTAAACGAGGTTCTTGTAAACAGAGGCGTCCCAAACATTGGGGTGGCTGTATCTTTTTGATTTTAATTTCCCTAAGCTATAGGACCATAAGTGGAAGTGCCCTAGGCTCTGTTGCTTTGTTTTTTAGATGTTTCAGGAAACACCATACACTTCCCGAGTGTCTGTTGGCAATTTACATCCCGCCCATCAGCATAACAAGGCTCCCAGTTCTCCATGGCCTGTCCTGCCTTGCTGGATTTTACACTTTTATCAGATGGCCCTTTTGACCGGGGGGAAGTGAGACTTCATTGTAGTGCAGATTTCCTTTGCAAGCTTGCTTGGTTGGCCAAATAGGGCGTATGCGTTTTTCCTGAATATATTCAGGAAAAAACGCATACGCCCTTTTTGGCCAAGTGCATCATTGTGGACGTTCTGCCTCTTTTCCTATGCTTTCAATGCAATTCCAGTCTACCTCCTGAAATCGGTTTCCTGCAATTCTGCCCCGCTTTCAAGTCCTCTTGGCAGCCTTACTTCAGTATATTTTTGGACGATAGTTGTCATTTATAACTCTGCAGGTTTGTGAATTACAGTGCCCCTGAGCTCCTTTCTTCAACTCGTTTTCTTGTGAGCTGGCCGCAACACCGCAGGATGGCTTCAGGCCCTAATCTGGTTCCGGCACGGCACGCTGAGCCTTTGGTTATTTCCTCTTCCTGGTGGGAAATGAGAGTTAAATTTGCCCGTCCAGACACCTCCAGCTAGTCTCTCATTGGTTCTCGCTATTCCTGTTCATCTTCCGCAGAAATTGCAAACTGGGCCAAACAGGAGGTTAAAGGGACTGACTCTCCAAGTCGGGAGAGTGTTAATAAAGCGTCTGGAATGTTGCACCCGAGTACCAGGGTACGAAAACTGAGACATATTTGAACACGTCTCCCGATCACATGGTTGATCATACTCTAGGTTCCACATGCATGTTTTAGCTGAAGGAAGAATACCTTAAACCTGGGTAGTTGAAACCCGTGGAATGGGTACCATGCAATATGACTTCAAAGGGTCTTCATTTGCTCACCGAACCTCTCCAATCCTATCACTGCTGCGTTTATGTCCCTGTACACATGCTTGATTCTCTTTCGGAGACATAGCAATCCATAGGTTTTAAGATACTTAAGAGTCAGGTACATTCTTAGGCGTTTAATATGCGGTGTTGAGTCCATTTCGTTGAGCAAGGAGTAGCTCTTGTCTATTCCATATTTGGCTTAAGGAACTTTATCTGTGCTCATTTCAATCTCTGGTTTTATGCAGCACCCCAACTCACCTTTACCCTTAAACAAGCATAAGTTGGTTTTCTAAATTTGAGACCCTGTTCTGTTCTGTAATTCAGTTCCTGTGTAGCCAAGTTTACATTCCGTGTATTACTGATATCTTATGATGTTTCTTTTTCTGTGTGACTTATTTCAGTTAGAATCAGCGTACCTGAATCCACTCATTGTGCTGCTACGGGCCTGATGACATAGATTTCACTGCTGAGTGATACTGCATTGTACGTAAGTACCACAAGTTCTTTATCCATTTTTCACTTTCTGTGATATTGAACTTGTACGGTAAACGAGGTTCTTGTAAACAGAGGCGTCCCAAACATTGGGGTGGCTGTATCTTTTTGATTTTAATTTCCCTAAGCTATAGGACCATAAGTGGAAGTGCCCTAGGCTCTGTTGCTTTGTTTTTTAGATGTTTCAGGAAACACCATACACTTCTCCCGAGTGTCTGTTGGCAATTGACATCCCGCCCATCAGCATAACAAGGCTCCCAGTTCTCCATGGCCTGTCCTGCCTTGCTGGATTTTACACTTTTATCAGATGGCCCTTTTGACCGGGGGGAAGTGAGACTTCATTGTAGTGCAGATTTCCTTTGCAAGCTTGCTTGGTTGGCCAAATAGGGCGTATGCGTTTTTTCCTGAATATATTCAGGAAAAAACGCATACGCCCTTTTTGGCCAAGTGCATCATTGTGGACGTTCTGCCTCTTTTCCTATGCTTTCAATGCAATTCCAGTCTACCTCCTGAAATCGGTTTCCTGCAATTCTGCCCCGCTTTCAAGTCCTCTTGGCAGCCTTACTTCAGTATATTTTTGGACGATAGTTGTCATTTATAACTCTGCAGGTTTGTGAATTACAGTGCCCCTGAGCTCCTTTCTTCAACTCGTTTTCTTGTGAGCTGGCCGCAACACCGCAGGATGGCTTCAGGCCCTAATCTGGTTCCGGCACGGCACGCTGAGCCTTTGGTTATTTCCTCTTCCTGGTGGGAAATGAGAGTTAAATTTGCCCGTCCAGACACCTCCAGCTAGTCTCTCATTGGTTCTCGCTATTCCTGTTCATCTTCCGCAGAAATTGCAAACTGGGCCAAACAGGAGGTTAAAGGGACTGACTCTCCAAGTCGGGAGAGTGTTAGTAAAGCGTCTGGAATGTTGCACCCGAGTACCAGGGTACGAAAACTGAGACATATTTGAACACGTCTCCCGATCACATGGTTGATCATACTCTAGGTTCCACATGCATGTTTTAGCTGAAGGAAGAATACCTTAAACCTGGGTAGTTGAAACCCGTGGAATGGGTACCATGCAATATGACTTCAAAGGGTCTTCATTTGCTCACCGAACCTCTCCAATCCTATCACTGCTGCGTTTATGTCCCTGTACACATGCTTGATTCTCTTTCGGAGACATAGCAATCCATAGGTTTTAAGATACTTAAGAGTCAGGTACATTCTTAGGCGTTTAATATGCGGTGTTGAGTCCATTTCGTTGAGCAAGGAGTAGCTCTTGTCTATTCCATATTTGGCTTAAGGAACTTTATCTGTGCTCATTTCAATCTCTGGTTTTATGCAGCACCCCAACTCACCTTTACCCTTAAACAAGCATAAGTTGGTTTTCTAAATTTGAGACCCTGTTCTGTTCTGTAATTCAGTTCCTGTGTAGCCAAGTTTACATTCCGTGTATTACTGATATCTTATGATGTTTCTTTTTCTGTGTGACTTATTTCAGTTAGAATCATCGTACCTGAATCCACTCATTGTGCTGCTACGGGCCTGATGACATAGATTTCACTGCTGAGTGATACTGCATTGTACGTAAGTACCACAAGTTCTTTATCCATTTTTCACTTTCTGTGATATTGAACTTGTACGGTAAACGAGGTTCTTGTAAACAGAGGCGTCCCAAACATTGGGGTGGCTGTATCTTTTTGATTTTAATTTCCCTAAGCTATAGGACCATAAGTGGAAGTGCCCTAGGCTCTGTTGCTTTGTTTTTTAGATGTTTCAGGAAACACCATACACTTCCCGAGTGTCTGTTGGCAATTTACATCCCGCCCATCAGCATAACAAGGCTCCCAGTTCTCCATGGCCTGTCCTGCCTTGCTGGATTTTACACTTTTATCAGATGGCCCTTTTGACCGGGGGGAAGTGAGACTTCACTGTAGGGCAGATTTCCTTTGCAAGCTTGCTTGGTTGGCCAAATAGGGCGTATGCGTTTTTTCCTGAATATATTCAGGAAAAAACGCATACGCCCTTTTTGGCCAAGTGCATCATTGTGGACGTTCTGCCTCTTTTCCTATGCTTTCAATGCAATTCCAGTCTACCTCCTGAAATCGGTTTCCTGCAATTCTGCCCCGCTTTCAAGTCCTCTTGGCAGCCTTACTTCAGTATATTTTTGGACGATAGTTGTCATTTATAACTCTGCAGGTTTGTGAATTACAGTGCCCCTGAGCTCCTTTCTTCAACTCGTTTTCTTGTGAGCTGGCCGCAACACCGCAGGATGGCTTCAGGCCCTAATCTGGTTCCGGCACGGCACGCTGAGCCTTTGGTTATTTCCTCTTCCTGGTGGGAAATGAGAGTTAAATTTGCCCGTCCAGACACCTCCAGCTAGTCTCTCATTGGTTCTCGCTATTCCTGTTCATCTTCCGCAGAAATTGCAAACTGGGCCAAACAGGAGGTTAAAGGGACTGACTCTCCAAGTCGAGAGAGTGTTAGTAAAGCGTCTGGAATGTTGCACCCGAGTACCAGGGTACGAAAACTGAGACATATTTGAACACGTCTCCCGATCACATGGTTGATCATACTCTAGGTTCCACATGCATGTTTTAGCTGAAGGAAGAATACCTTAAACCTGGGTAGTTGAAACCCGTGGAATGGGTACCATGCAATATGACTTCAAAGGGTCTTCATTTGCTCACCGAACCTCTCCAATCCTATCACTGCTGCGTTTATGTCCCTGTACACATGCTTGATTCTCTTTCGGAGACATAGCAATCCATAGGTTTTAAGATACTTAAGAGTCAGGTACATTCTTAGGCGTTTAATATGCGGTGTTGAGTCCATTTCGTTGAGCAAGGAGTAGCTCTTGTCTATTCCATATTTGGCTTAAGGAACTTTATCTGTGCTCATTTCAATCTCTGGTTTTATGCAGCACCCCAACTCACCTTTACCCTTAAACAAGCATAAGTTGGTTTTCTAAATTTGAGACCCTGTTCTGTTCTGTAATTCAGTTCCTGTGTAGCCAAGTTTACATTCCGTGTATTACTGATATCTTATGATGTTTCTTTTTCTGTGTGACTTATTTCAGTTAGAATCATCGTACCTGAATCCACTCATTGTGCTGCTACGGGCCTGATGACATAGATTTCACTGCTGAGTGATACTGCATTGTACGTAAGTACCACAAGTTCTTTATCCATTTTTCACTTTCTGTGATATTGAACTTGTACGGTAAACGAGGTTCTTGTAAACAGAGGCGTCCCAAACATTGGGGTGGCTGTATCTTTTTGATTTTAATTTCCCTAAGCTATAGGACCATAAGTGGAAGTGCCCTAGGCTCTGTTGCTTTGTTTTTTAGATGTTTCAGGAAACACCATACACTTCTCCCGAGTGTCTGTTGGCAATTGACATCCCGCCCATCAGCATAACAAGGCTCCCAGTTCTCCATGGCCTGTCCTGCCTTTCTGGATTTTACACGTTTTTCAGATGGCCCTATTGACCGGGGGGGGGGGAGTGAGACTTCATTGTAGTGCAGATTTCCTTTGCAAGCTTGCTTGGTTGGCCAAAAAGGGCGTATGCGTTTTTTCCTGAATATATTCAGGAAAAAACGCATACGCCCTTTTTGGCCAAGTGCATCATTGTGGACGTTCTGCCTCTTTTCCTATGCTTTCAATGCAATTCCAGTGTACCTCCTGAAATCGGTTTCCTGCAATTCTGCCCCGCTTTCAAGTCCTCTTGGCAGCCTTACTTCAGTATATTTTTGGACGATAGTTGTCATTTATAACTCTGCAGGTTTGTGAATTACAGTGCCCCTGAGCTCCTTTCTTCAACTCGTTTTCTTGTGAGCTGGCCGCAACACCGCAGGATGGCTTCAGGCCCTAATCTGGTTCCGGCACGGCACGCTGAGCCTTTGGTTATTTCCTCTTCCTGGTGGGAAATGAGAGTTAAATTTGCCCGTCCAGACACCTCCAGCTAGTCTCTCATTGGTTCTCGCTATTCCTGTTCATCTTCCGCAGAAATTGCAAACTGGGCCAAACAGGAGGTTAAAGGGACTGACTCTCCAAGTCGGGAGAGTGTTAGTAAAGCGTCTGGAATGTTGCACCCGAGTACCAGGATACGAAAACTGAGACATATTTGAACACGTCTCC
>NW_027207838.1:0-73529 GCF_963455315.2 Globicephala melas
CATCTGAAAAAAGTGTAAAATCCAGAAAGGCAGGACAGGCCATGGAGAACTGGGAGCCTTGTTATGCTGATGGGCGGGATGTAAATTGCCAACAGACACTCGGGAGAAGTGTATGGTGTTTCCTGAAACATCTAAAAAACAAAGCAACAGAGCCTAGGGCACTTCCACTTATGGTCCTATAGCTTAGGGAAATTAAAATCAAAAAGATACAGCCACCCCAATGTTTGGGACGCCTCTGTTTACAAGAACCTCGTTTACCGTACAAGTTCAATATCACAGAAAGTGAAAAATGGATAAAGAACTTGTGGTACTTACGTACAATGCAGTATCACTCAGCAGTGAAATCTATGTCATCAGGCCCGTAGCAGCACAATGAGTGGATTCAGGTACGATGATTCTAACTGAAATAAGTCACACAGAAAAAGAAACATCATAAGATATCAGTAATACACGGAATGTAAACTTGGCTACACAGGAACTGAATTACAGAACAGAACAGGGTCTCAAATTTAGAAAACCAACTTATGCTTGTTTAAGGGGAAAGGTGAGTTGGGGTGCTGCATAAAACCAGAGATTGAAATGAGCACAGATAAAGTTCCTTAAGCCAAATATGGAATAGACAAGAGCTACTCCTTGCTCAACGAAATGGACTCAACACCGCATATTAAACGCCTAAGAGTGTACCTGACTCTTAAGTATCTTAAAACCTATGGATTGCTATGTCTCCGAAAGAGAATCAAGCATGTGTACAGGGACGTAAACGCAGCAGTGATAGGATTGGAGAGGTTCGGTGAGCAAATGAAGACCCTTTGAAGTCATATTGCATGGTACCCATTCCACGGGTTTCAACTACCCAGGTTTAAGGTATTCTTCCTTCAGCTAAAACATGCATGTGGAACCTAGAGTATGATCAACCATGTGATCGGGAGACGTGTTCAAATATGTCTCAGTTTTCGTACCCTGGTACTCGGGTGCAACATTCCAGACGCTTTACTAACACTCTCCCGACTTGGAGAGTCAGTCCCTTTAACCTCCTGTTTGGCCCAGTTTGCAATTTCTGCGGAAGATGAACAGGAATAGCGAGAACCAATGAGAGACTAGCTGGAGGTGTCTGGACGGGCAAATTTAACTCTCATTTCCCACCAGGAAGAGGAAATAACCAAAGGCTCAGCGTGCCGTGCCAGAACCAGATTAGGGCCTGAAGCCATCCTGCGGTGTTGCGGCCAGCTCACAAGAAAACGAGTTGAAGAAAGGAGCTCAGGGGCACTGTAATTCACAAACCTGCAGAGTTATAAATGACAACTATCGTCCAAAAATATACTGAAGTAAGGCTGCCAAGAGGACTTGAAAGCGGGGCAGAATTGCAGGAAACCGATTTCAGGAGGTAGACTGGAATTGCATCGAAAGCATAGGAAAAGAGGCAGAACGTCCACAATGATGCACTTGGCCAAAAAGGGCGTATGCGTTTTTTCCTGAATATAGTCAGGAAAAAACGCATACGCCCTTTTTGGCCAACCAAGCAAGCTTGCAAAGGAAATCTGCACTACAATGAAGTCTCACTTCCCCCCGGTCAAAAGGGCCATCTGAAAAAAGTGTAAAATCCAGAAAGGCAGGACAGGCCATGGAGAACTGGGAGCCTTGTTATGCTGATGGGCGGGATGTAAATTGCCAACAGACACTCGGGAGAAGTGTATGGTGTTTCCTGAAACATCTAAAAAACAAAGCAACAGAGCCTAGGGCACTTCCACTTATGGTCCTATAGCTTAGGGAAATTAAAATCAAAAAGATACAGCCACCCCAATGTTTGGGACGCCTCTGTTTACAAGAACCTCGTTTACCGTACAAGTTCAATATCACAGAAAGTGAAAAATGGATAAAGAACTTGTGGTACTTACGTACAATGCAGTATCACTCAGCAGTGAAATCTATGTCATCAGGCCCGTAGCAGCACAATGAGTGGATTCAGGTACGATGATTCTAACTGAAATAAGTCACACAGAAAAAGAAACATCATAAGATATCAGTAATACACGGAATGTAAACTTGGCTACACAGGAACTGAATTACAGAACAGAACAGGGTCTCAAATTTAGAAAACCAACTTATGCTTGTTTAAGGGGAAAGGTGAGTTGGGGTGCTGCATAAAACCAGAGATTGAAATGAGCACAGATAAAGTTCCTTAAGCCAAATATGGAATAGACAAGAGCTACTCCTTGCTCAACGAAATGGACTCAACACCGCATATTAAACGCCTAAGAGTGTACCTGACTCTTAAGTATCTTAAAACCTATGGATTGCTATGTCTCCGAAAGAGAATCAAGCATGTGTACAGGGACGTAAACGCAGCAGTGATAGGATTGGAGAGGTTCGGTGAGCAAATGAAGACCCTTTGAAGTCATATTGCATGGTACCCATTCCACGGGTTTCAACTACCCAGGTTTAAGGTATTCTTCCTTCAGCTAAAACATGCATGTGGAACCTAGAGTATGATCAACCATGTGATCGGGAGACGTGTTCAAATATGTCTCAGTTTTCGTACCCTGGTACTCGGGTGCAACATTCCAGACGCTTTACTAACACTCTCCCGACTTGGAGAGTCAGTCCCTTTAACCTCCTGTTTGGCCCAGTTTGCAATTTCTGCGGAAGATGAACAGGAATAGCGAGAACCAATGAGAGACTAGCTGGAGGTGTCTGGACGGGCAAATTTAACTCTCATTTCCCACCAGGAAGAGGAAATAACCAAAGGCTCAGCGTGCCGTGCCGGAACCAGATTAGGGCCTGAAGCCATCCTGCGGTGTTGCGGCCAGCTCACAAGAAAGCGAGTTGAAGAAAGGAGCTCAGGGGCACTGTAATTCACAAACCTGCAGAGTTATAAATGACAACTATCGTCCAAAAATATACTGAAGTAAGGCTGCCAAGAGGACTTGAAAGCGGGGCAGAATTGCAGGAAACCGATTTCAGGAGGTAGACTGGAATTGCATTGAAAGCATAGGAAAAGAGGCAGAACGTCCACAATGATGCACTTGGCCAAAAAGGGCGTATGCGTTTTTTCCTGAATATATTCAGGAAAAAACGCATACGCCCTTTTTGGCCAACCAAGCAAGCTTGCAAAGGAAATCTGCACTACAATGAAGTCTCACTTCCCCCCGGTCAAAAGGGCCATCTGAAAAAAGTGTAAAATCCAGAAAGGCAGGACAGGCCATGGAGAACTGGGAGCCTTGTTATGCTGATGGGCGGGATGTAAATTGCCAACAGACACTCGGGAGAAGTGTATGGTGTTTCCTGAAACATCTAAAAAACAAAGCAACAGAGCCTAGGGCACTTCCACTTATGGTCCTATAGCTTAGGGAAATTAAAATCAAAAAGATACAGCCACCCCAATGTTTGGGACGCCTCTGTTTACAAGAACCTCGTTTACCGTACAAGTTCAATATCACAGAAAGTGAAAAATGGATAAAGAACTTGTGGTACTTACGTACAATGCAGTATCACTCAGCAGTGAAATCTATGTCATCAGGCCCGTAGCAGCACAATGAGTGGATTCAGGTACGATGATTCTAACTGAAATAAGTCACACAGAAAAAGAAACATCATAAGATATCAGTAATACACGGAATGTAAACTTGGCTACACAGGAACTGAATTACAGAACAGAACAGGGTCTCAAATTTAGAAAACCAACTTATGCTTGTTTAAGGGGAAAGGTGAGTTGGGGTGCTGCATAAAACCAGGGATTGAAATGAGCACAGATAAAGTTCCTTAAGCCAAATATGGAATAGACAAGAGCTACTCCTTGCTCAACGAAATGGACTCAACACCGCATATTAAACGCCTAAGAATGTACCTGACTCTTAAGTATCTTAAAACCTATGGATTGCTATGTCTCCGAAAGAGAATCAAGCATGTGTACAGGGACGTAAACGCAGCAGTGATAGGATTGGAGAGGTTCGGTGAGCAAATGAAGACCCTTTGAAGTCATATTGCATGGTACCCATTCCACGGGTTTCAACTACCCAGGTTTAAGGTATTCTTCCTTCAGCTAAAACATGCATGTGGAACCTAGAGTATGATCAACCATGTGATCGGGAGACGTGTTCAAATATGTCTCAGTTTTCGTACCCTGGTACTCGGGTGCAACATTCCAGACGCTTTACTAACACTCTCCCGACTTGGAGAGTCAGTCCCTTTAACCTCCTGTTTGGCCCAGTTTGCAATTTCTGCGGAAGATGAACAGGAATAGCGAGAACCAATGAGAGACTAGCTGGAGGTGTCTGGACGGGCAAATTTAACTCTCATTTCCCACCAGGAAGAGGAAATAACCAAAGGCTCAGCGTGCCGTGCCGGAACCAGATTAGGGCCTGAAGCCATCCTGCGGTGTTGCGGCCAGCTCACAAGAAAACGAGTTGAAGAAAGGAGCTCAGGGGCACTGTAATTCACAAACCTGCAGAGTTATAAATGACAACTATCGTCCAAAAATATACTGAAGTAAGGCTGCCAAGAGGACTTGAAAGCGGGGCAGAATTGCAGGAAACCGATTTCAGGAGGTAGACTGGAATTGCATCGAAAGCATAGGAAAAGAGGCAGAACGTCCACAATGATGCACTTGGCCAAAAAGGGCGTATGCGTTTTTTCCTGAATATATTCAGGAAAAAACGCATACGCCCTTTTTGGCCAACCAAGCAAGCTTGCAAAGGAAATCTGCACTACAATGAAGTCTCACTTCCCCCCGGTCAAAAGGGCCATCTGAAAAAAGTGTAAAATCCAGAAAGGCAGGACAGGCCATGGAGAACTGGGAGCCTTGTTATGCTGATGGGCGGGATGTAAATTGCCAACAGACACTCGGGAGAAGTGTATGGTGTTTCCTGAAACATCTAAAAAACAAAGCAACAGAGCCTAGGGCACTTCCACTTATGGTCCTATAGCTTAGGGAAATTAAAATCAAAAAGATACAGCCACCCCAATGTTTGGGACGCCTCTGTTTACAAGAACCTCGTTTACCGTACAAGTTCAATATCACAGAAAGTGAAAAATGGATAAAGAACTTGTGGTACTTACGTACAATGCAGTATCACTCAGCAGTGAAATCTATGTCATCAGGCCCGTAGCAGCACAATGAGTGGATTCAGGTACGATGATTCTAACTGAAATAAGTCACACAGAAAAAGAAACATCATAAGATATCAGTAATACACGGAATGTAAACTTGGCTACACAGGAACTGAATTACAGAACAGAACAGGGTCTCAAATTTAGAAAACCAACTTATGCTTGTTTAAGGGGAAAGGTGAGTTGGGGTGCTGCATAAAACCAGAGATTGAAATGAGCACAGATAAAGTTCCTTAAGCCAAATATGGAATAGACAAGAGCTACTCCTTGCTCAACGAAATGGACTCAACACCGCATATTAAACGCCTAAGAGTGTACCTGACTCTTAAGTATCTTAAAACCTATGGATTGCTATGTCTCCGAAAGAGAATCAAGCATGTGTACAGGGACGTAAACGCAGCAGTGATAGGATTGGAGAGGTTCGGTGAGCAAATGAAGACCCTTTGAAGTCATATTGCATGGTACCCATTCCACGGGTTTCAACTACCCAGGTTTAAGGTATTCTTCCTTCAGCTAAAACATGCATGTGGAACCTAGAGTATGATCAACCATGTGATCGGGAGACGTGTTCAAATATATCTCAGTTTTCGTACCCTGGTACTCGGGTGCAACATTCCAGACGCTTTACTAACACTCTCCCGACTTGGAGAGTCAGTCCCTTTAACCTCCTGTTTGGCCCAGTTTGCAATTTCTGCGGAAGATGAACAGGAATAGCGAGAACCAATGAGAGACTAG
Organism: Globicephala melas; assembly: GCF_963455315.2. NCBI lineage: Eukaryota > Metazoa > Chordata > Mammalia > Artiodactyla > Delphinidae > Globicephala > Globicephala melas. The sequence continues at coordinate 5,842 of NW_027207838.1, forward strand.
CTGGAGGTGTCTGGACGGGCAAATTTAACTCTCATTTCCCACCAGGAAGAGGAAATAACCAAAGGCTCAGCGTGCCGTGCCGGAACCAGATTAGGGCCTGAAGCCATCCTGCGGTGTTGCGGCCAGCTCACAAGAAAGCGAGTTGAAGAAAGGAGCTCAGGGGCACTGTAATTCACAAACCTGCAGAGTTATAAATGACAACTATCGTCCAAAAATATACTGAAGTAAGGCTGCCAAGAGGACTTGAAAGCGGGGCAGAATTGCAGGAAACCGATTTCAGGAGGTAGACTGGAATTGCATCGAAAGCATAGGAAAAGAGGCAGAACGTCCACAATGATGCACTTGGCCAAAAAGGGCGTATGCGTTTTTTCCTGAATATATTCAGGAAAAAACGCATACGCCCTTTTTGGCCAACCAAGCAAGCTTGCAAAGGAAATCTGCACTACAATGAAGTCTCACTTCCCCCCGGTCAAAAGGGCCATCTGAAAAAAGTGTAAAATCCAGAAAGGCAGGACAGGCCATGGAGAACTGGGAGCCTTGTTATGCTGATGGGCGGGATGTAAATTGCCAACAGACACTCGGGAGAAGTGTATGGTGTTTCCTGAAACATCTAAAAAACAAAGCAACAGAGCCTAGGGCACTTCCACTTATGGTCCTATAGCTTAGGGAAATTAAAATCAAAAAGATACAGCCACCCCAATGTTTGGGACGCCTCTGTTTACAAGAACCTCGTTTACCGTACAAGTTCAATATCACAGAAAGTGAAAAATGGATAAAGAACTTGTGGTACTTACGTACAATGCAGTATCACTCAGCAGTGAAATCTATGTCATCAGGCCCGTAGCAGCACAATGAGTGGATTCAGGTACGATGATTCTAACTGAAATAAGTCACACAGAAAAAGAAACATCATAAGATATCAGTAATACACGGAATGTAAACTTGGCTACACAGGAACTGAATTACAGAACAGAACAGGGTCTCAAATTTAGAAAACCAACTTATGCTTGTTTAAGGGGAAAGGTGAGTTGGGGTGCTGCATAAAACCAGGGATTGAAATGAGCACAGATAAAGTTCCTTAAGCCAAATATGGAATAGACAAGAGCTACTCCTTGCTCAACGAAATGGACTCAACACCGCATATTAAACGCCTAAGAATGTACCTGACTCTTAAGTATCTTAAAACCTATGGATTGCTATGTCTCCGAAAGAGAATCAAGCATGTGTACAGGGACGTAAACGCAGCAGTGATAGGATTGGAGAGGTTCGGTGAGCAAATGAAGACCCTTTGAAGTCATATTGCATGGTACCCATTCCACGGGTTTCAACTACCCAGGTTTAAGGTATTCTTCCTTCAGCTAAAACATGCATGTGGAACCTAGAGTATGATCAACCATGTGATCGGGAGACGTGTTCAAATATGTCTCAGTTTTCGTACCCTGGTACTCGGGTGCAACATTCCAGACGCTTTACTAACACTCTCCCGACTTGGAGAGTCAGTCCCTTTAACCTCCTGTTTGGCCCAGTTTGCAATTTCTGCGGAAGATGAACAGGAATAGCGAGAACCAATGAGAGACTAGCTGGAGGTGTCTGGACGGGCAAATTTAACTTTCATTTCCCACCAGGAAGAGGAAATAACCAAAGGCTCAGCGTGCCGTGCCGGAACCAGATTAGGGCCTGAAGCCATCCTGCGGTGTTGCGGCCAGCTCACAAGAAAACGAGTTGAAGAAAGGAGCTCAGGGGCACTGTAATTCACAAACCTGCAGAGTTATAAATGACAACTATCGTCCAAAAATATACTGAAGTAAGGCTGCCAAGAGGACTTGAAAGCGGGGCAGAATTGCAGGAAACCGATTTCAGGAGGTAGACTGGAATTGCATCGAAAGCATAGGAAAAGAGGCAGAACGTCCACAATGATGCACTTGGCCAAAAAGGGCGTATGCGTTTTTTCCTGAATATATTCAGGAAAAAACGCATACGCCCTTTTTGGCCAACCAAGCAAGCTTGCAAAGGAAATCTGCACTACAATGAAGTCTCACTTCCCCCCGGTCAAAAGGGCCATCTGAAAAAAGTGTAAAATCCAGAAAGGCAGGACAGGCCATGGAGAACTGGGAGCCTTGTTATGCTGATGGGCGGGATGTAAATTGCCAACAGACACTCGGGAGAAGTGTATGGTGTTTCCTGAAACATCTAAAAAACAAAGCAACAGAGCCTAGGGCACTTCCACTTATGGTCCTATAGCTTAGGGAAATTAAAATCAAAAAGATACAGCCACCCCAATGTTTGGGACGCCTCTGTTTACAAGAACCTCGTTTACCGTACAAGTTCAATATCACAGAAAGTGAAAAATGGATAAAGAACTTGTGGTACTTACGTACAATGCAGTATCACTCAGCAGTGAAATCTATGTCATCAGGCCCGTAGCAGCACAATGAGTGGATTCAGGTACGATGATTCTAACTGAAATAAGTCACACAGAAAAAGAAACATCATAAGATATCAGTAATACACGGAATGTAAACTTGGCTACACAGGAACTGAATTACAAACAGAACAGGGTCTCAAATTTAGAAAACCAACTTATGCTTGTTTAAGGGGAAAGGTGAGTTGGGGTGCTGCATAAAACCAGAGATTGAAATGAGCACAGATAAAGTTCCTTAAGCCAAATATGGAATAGACAAGAGCTACTCCTTGCTCAACGAAATGGACTCAACACCGCATATTAAACGCCTAAGAGTGTACCTGACTCTTAAGTATCTTAAAACCTATGGATTGCTATGTCTCCGAAAGAGAATCAAGCATGTGTACAGGGACGTAAACGCAGCAGTGATAGGATTGGAGAGGTTCGGTGAGCAAATGAAGACCCTTTGAAGTCATATTGCATGGTACCCATTCCACGGGTTTCAACTACCCAGGTTTAAGGTATTCTTCCTTCAGCTAAAACATGCATGTGGAACCTAGAGTATGATCAACCATGTGATCGGGAGACGTGTTCAAATATGTCTCAGTTTTCGTACCCTGGTACTCGGGTGCAACATTCCAGACGCTTTACTAACACTCTCCCGACTTGGAGAGTCAGTCCCTTTAACCTCCTGTTTGGCCCAGTTTGCAATTTCTGCGGAAGATGAACAGGAATAGCGAGAACCAATGAGAGACTAGCTGGAGGTGTCTGGACGGGCAAATTTAACTCTCATTTCCCACCAGGAAGAGGAAATAACCAAAGGCTCAGCGTGCCGTGCCGGAACCAGATTAGGGCCTGAAGCCATCCTGCGGTGTTGCGGCCAGCTCACAAGAAAACGAGTTGAAGAAAGGAGCTCAGGGGCACTGTAATTCACAAACCTGCAGAGTTATAAATGACAACTATCGTCCAAAAATATACTGAAGTAAGGCTGCCAAGAGGACTTGAAAGCGGGGCAGAATTGCAGGAAACCGATTTCAGGAGGTAGACTGGAATTGCATCGAAAGCATAGGAAAAGAGGCAGAACGTCCACAATGATGCACTTGGCCAAAAAGGGCGTATGCGTTTTTTCCTGAATATATTCAGGAAAAAACGCATACGCCCTTTTTGGCCAACCAAGCAAGCTTGCAAAGGAAATCTGCACTACAATGAAGTCTCACTTCCCCCCGGTCAAAAGGGCCATCTGAAAAAAGTGTAAAATCCAGAAAGGCAGGACAGGCCATGGAGAACTGGGAGCCTTGTTATGCTGATGGGCGGGATGTAAATTGCCAACAGACACTCGGGAGAAGTGTATGGTGTTTCCTGAAACATCTAAAAAACAAAGCAACAGAGCCTAGGGCACTTCCACTTATGGTCCTATAGCTTAGGGAAATTAAAATCAAAAAGATACAGCCACCCCAATGTTTGGGACGCCTCTGTTTACAAGAACCTCGTTTACCGTACAAGTTCAATATCACAGAAAGTGAAAAATGGATAAAGAACTTGTGGTACTTACGTACAATGCAGTATCACTCAGCAGTGAAATCTATGTCATCAGGCCCGTAGCAGCACAATGAGTGGATTCAGGTACGATGATTCTAACTGAAATAAGTCACACAGAAAAAGAAACATCATAAGATATCAGTAATACACGGAATGTAAACTTGGCTACACAGGAACTGAATTACAGAACAGAACAGGGTCTCAAATTTAGAAAACCAACTTATGCTTGTTTAAGGGGAAAGGTGAGTTGGGGTGCTGCATAAAACCAGAGATTGAAATGAGCACAGATAAAGTTCCTTAAGCCAAATATGGAATAGACAAGAGCTACTCCTTGCTCAACGAAATGGACTCAACACCGCATATTAAACGCCTAAGAGTGTACCTGACTCTTAAGTATCTTAAAACCTATGGATTGCTATGTCTCCGAAAGAGAATCAAGCATGTGTACAGGGACATAAACGCAGCAGTGATAGGATTGGAGAGGTTCGGTGAGCAAATGAAGACCCTTTGAAGTCATATTGCATGGTACCCATTCCACGGGTTTCAACTACCCAGGTTTAAGGTATTCTTCCTTCAGCTAAAACATGCATGTGGAACCTAGAGTATGATCAACCATGTGATCGGGAGACGTGTTCAAATATGTCTCAGTTTTCGTACCCTGGTACTCGGGTGCAACATTCCAGACGCTTTACTAACACTCTCCCGACTTGGAGAGTCAGTCCCTTTAACCTCCTGTTTGGCCCAGTTTGCAATTTCTGCGGAAGATGAACAGGAATAGCGAGAACCAATGAGAGACTAGCTGGAGGTGTCTGGACGGGCAAATTTAACTCTCATTTCCCACCAGGAAGAGGAAATAACCAAAGGCTCAGCGTGCCGTGCCGGAACCAGATTAGGGCCTGAAGCCATCCTGCGGTGTTGCGGCCAGCTCACAAGAAAACGAGTTGAAGAAAGGAGCTCAGGGGCACTGTAATTCACAAACCTGCAGAGTTATAAATGACAACTATCGTCCAAAAATATACTGAAGTAAGGCTGCCAAGAGGACTTGAAAGCGGGGCAGAATTGCAGGAAACCGATTTCAGGAGGTAGACTGGAATTGCATCGAAAGCATAGGAAAAGAGGCAGAACGTCCACAATGATGCACTTGGCCAAAAAGGGCGTATGCGTTTTTTCCTGAATATATTCAGGAAAAAACGCATACGCCCTTTTTGGCCAACCAAGCAAGCTTGCAAAGGAAATCTGCACTACAATGAAGTCTCACTTCCCCCCGGTCAAAAGGGCCATCTGAAAAAAGTGTAAAATCCAGAAAGGCAGGACAGGCCATGGAGAACTGGGAGCCTTGTTATGCTGATGGGCGGGATGTAAATTGCCAACAGACACTCGGGAGAAGTGTATGGTGTTTCCTGAAACGTCTAAAAAACAAAGCAACAGAGCCTAGGGCACTTCCACTTATGGTCCTATAGCTTAGGGAAATTAAAATCAAAAAGATACAGCCACCCCAATGTTTGGGACGCCTCTGTTTACAAGAACCTCGTTTACCGTACAAGTTCAATATCACAGAAAGTGAAAAATGGATAAAGAACTTGTGGTACTTACGTACAATGCAGTATCACTCAGCAGTGAAATCTATGTCATCAGGCCCGTAGCAGCACAATGAGTGGATTCAGGTACGATGATTCTAACTGAAATAAGTCACACAGAAAAAGAAACATCATAAGATATCAGTAATACACGGAATGTAAACTTGGCTACACAGGAACTGAATTACAGAACAGAACAGGGTCTCAAATTTAGAAAACCAACTTATGCTTGTTTAAGGGGAAAGGTGAGTTGGGGTGCTGCATAAAACCAGAGATTGAAATGAGCACAGATAAAGTTCCTTAAGCCAAATATGGAATAGACAAGAGCTACTCCTTGCTCAACGAAATGGACTCAACACCGCATATTAAACGCCTAAGAGTGTACCTGACTCTTAAGTATCTTAAAACCTATGGATTGCTATGTCTCCGAAAGAGAATCAAGCATGTGTACAGGGACGTAAACGCAGCAGTGATAGGATTGGAGAGGTTCGGTGAGCAAATGAAGACCCTTTGAAGTCATATTGCATGGTACCCATTCCACGGGTTTCAACTACCCAGGTTTAAGGTATTCTTCCTTCAGCTAAAACATGCATGTGGAACCTAGAGTATGATCAACCATGTGATCGGGAGACGTGTTCAAATATGTCTCAGTTTTCGTACCCTGGTACTCGGGTGCAACATTCCAGACGCTTTACTAACACTCTCCCGACTTGGAGAGTCAGTCCCTTTAACCTCCTGTTTGGCCCAGTTTGCAATTTCTGCGGAAGATGAACAGGAATAGCGAGAACCAATGAGAGACTAGCTGGAGGTGTCTGGACGGGCAAATTTAACTCTCATTTCCCACCAGGAAGAGGAAATAACCAAAGGCTCAGCGTGCCGTGCCAGAACCAGATTAGGGCCTGAAGCCATCCTGCGGTGTTGCGGCCAGCTCACAAGAAAACGAGTTGAAGAAAGGAGCTCAGGGGCACTGTAATTCACAAACCTGCAGAGTTATAAATGACAACTATCGTCCAAAAATATACTGAAGTAAGGCTGCCAAGAGGACTTGAAAGCGGGGCAGAATTGCAGGAAACCGATTTCAGGAGGTAGACTGGAATTGCATCGAAAGCATAGGAAAAGAGGCAGAACGTCCACAATGATGCACTTGGCCAAAAAGGGTGTATGCGTTTTTTCCTGAATATAGTCAGGAAAAAACGCATACGCCCTTTTTGGCCAACCAAGCAAGCTTGCAAAGGAAATCTGCACTACAATGAAGTCTCACTTCCCCCCGGTCAAAAGGGCCATCTGAAAAAAGTGTAAAATCCAGAAAGGCAGGACAGGCCATGGAGAACTGGGAGCCTTGTTATGCTGATGGGCGGGATGTAAATTGCCAACAGACACTCGGGAGAAGTGTATGGTGTTTCCTGAAACATCTAAAAAACAAAGCAACAGAGCCTAGGGCACTTCCACTTATGGTCCTATAGCTTAGGGAAATTAAAATCAAAAAGATACAGCCACCCCAATGTTTGGGACGCCTCTGTTTACAAGAACCTCGTTTACCGTACAAGTTCAATATCACAGAAAGTGAAAAATGGATAAAGAACTTGTGGTACTTACGTACAATGCAGTATCACTCAGCAGTGAAATCTATGTCATCAGGCCCGTAGCAGCACAATGAGTGGATTCAGGTACGATGATTCTAACTGAAATAAGTCACACAGAAAAAGAAACATCATAAGATATCAGTAATACACGGAATGTAAACTTGGCTACACAGGAACTGAATTACAGAACAGAACAGGGTCTCAAATTTAGAAAACCAACTTATGCTTGTTTAAGGGGAAAGGTGAGTTGGGGTGCTGCATAAAACCAGAGATTGAAATGAGCACAGATAAAGTTCCTTAAGCCAAATATGGAATAGACAAGAGCTACTCCTTGCTCAACGAAATGGACTCAACACCGCATATTAAACGCCTAAGAGTGTACCTGACTCTTAAGTATCTTAAAACCTATGGATTGCTATGTCTCCGAAAGAGAATCAAGCATGTGTACAGGGACGTAAACGCAGCAGTGATAGGATTGGAGAGGTTCGGTGAGCAAATGAAGACCCTTTGAAGTCATATTGCATGGTACCCATTCCACGGGTTTCAACTACCCAGGTTTAAGGTATTCTTCCTTCAGCTAAAACATGCATGTGGAACCTAGAGTATGATCAACCATGTGATCGGGAGACGTGTTCAAATATGTCTCAGTTTTCGTACCCTGGTACTCGGGTGCAACATTCCAGACGCTTTACTAACACTCTCCCGACTTGGAGAGTCAGTCCCTTTAACCTCCTGTTTGGCCCAGTTTGCAATTTCTGCGGAAGATGAACAGGAATAGCGAGAACCAATGAGAGACTAGCTGGAGGTGTCTGGACGGGCAAATTTAACTCTCATTTCCCACCAGGAAGAGGAAATAACCAAAGGCTCAGCGTGCCGTGCCGGAACCAGATTAGGGCCTGAAGCCATCCTGCGGTGTTGCGGCCAGCTCACAAGAAAGCGAGTTGAAGAAAGGAGCTCAGGGGCACTGTAATTCACAAACCTGCAGAGTTATAAATGACAACTATCGTCCAAAAATATACTGAAGTAAGGCTGCCAAGAGGACTTGAAAGCGGGGCAGAATTGCAGGAAACCGATTTCAGGAGGTAGACTGGAATTGCATTGAAAGCATAGGAAAAGAGGCAGAACGTCCACAATGATGCACTTGGCCAAAAAGGGCGTATGCGTTTTTTCCTGAATATATTCAGGAAAAAACGCATACGCCCTTTTTGGCCAACCAAGCAAGCTTGCAAAGGAAATCTGCACTACAATGAAGTCTCACTTCCCCCCGGTCAAAAGGGCCATCTGAAAAAAGTGTAAAATCCAGAAAGGCAGGACAGGCCATGGAGAACTGGGAGCCTTGTTATGCTGATGGGCGGGATGTAAATTGCCAACAGACACTCGGGAGAAGTGTATGGTGTTTCCTGAAACATCTAAAAAACAAAGCAACAGAGCCTAGGGCACTTCCACTTATGGTCCTATAGCTTAGGGAAATTAAAATCAAAAAGATACAGCCACCCCAATGTTTGGGACGCCTCTGTTTACAAGAACCTCGTTTACCGTACAAGTTCAATATCACAGAAAGTGAAAAATGGATAAAGAACTTGTGGTACTTACGTACAATGCAGTATCACTCAGCAGTGAAATCTATGTCATCAGGCCCGTAGCAGCACAATGAGTGGATTCAGGTACGATGATTCTAACTGAAATAAGTCACACAGAAAAAGAAACATCATAAGATATCAGTAATACACGGAATGTAAACTTGGCTACACAGGAACTGAATTACAGAACAGAACAGGGTCTCAAATTTAGAAAACCAACTTATGCTTGTTTAAGGGGAAAGGTGAGTTGGGGTGCTGCATAAAACCAGGGATTGAAATGAGCACAGATAAAGTTCCTTAAGCCAAATATGGAATAGACAAGAGCTACTCCTTGCTCAACGAAATGGACTCAACACCGCATATTAAACGCCTAAGAATGTACCTGACTCTTAAGTATCTTAAAACCTATGGATTGCTATGTCTCCGAAAGAGAATCAAGCATGTGTACAGGGACGTAAACGCAGCAGTGATAGGATTGGAGAGGTTCGGTGAGCAAATGAAGACCCTTTGAAGTCATATTGCATGGTACCCATTCCACGGGTTTCAACTACCCAGGTTTAAGGTATTCTTCCTTCAGCTAAAACATGCATGTGGAACCTAGAGTATGATCAACCATGTGATCGGGAGACGTGTTCAAATATGTCTCAGTTTTCGTACCCTGGTACTCGGGTGCAACATTCCAGACGCTTTACTAACACTCTCCCGACTTGGAGAGTCAGTCCCTTTAACCTCCTGTTTGGCCCAGTTTGCAATTTCTGCGGAAGATGAACAGGAATAGCGAGAACCAATGAGAGACTAGCTGGAGGTGTCTGGACGGGCAAATTTAACTCTCATTTCCCACCAGGAAGAGGAAATAACCAAAGGCTCAGCGTGCCGTGCCGGAACCAGATTAGGGCCTGAAGCCATCCTGCGGTGTTGCGGCCAGCTCACAAGAAAACGAGTTGAAGAAAGGAGCTCAGGGGCACTGTAATTCACAAACCTGCAGAGTTATAAATGACAACTATCGTCCAAAAATATACTGAAGTAAGGCTGCCAAGAGGACTTGAAAGCGGGGCAGAATTGCAGGAAACCGATTTCAGGAGGTAGACTGGAATTGCATCGAAAGCATAGGAAAAGAGGCAGAACGTCCACAATGATGCACTTGGCCAAAAAGGGCGTATGCGTTTTTTCCTGAATATATTCAGGAAAAAACGCATACGCCCTTTTTGGCCAACCAAGCAAGCTTGCAAAGGAAATCTGCACTACAATGAAGTCTCACTTCCCCCCGGTCAAAAGGGCCATCTGAAAAAAGTGTAAAATCCAGAAAGGCAGGACAGGCCATGGAGAACTGGGAGCCTTGTTATGCTGATGGGCGGGATGTAAATTGCCAACAGACACTCGGGAGAAGTGTATGGTGTTTCCTGAAACATCTAAAAAACAAAGCAACAGAGCCTAGGGCACTTCCACTTATGGTCCTATAGCTTAGGGAAATTAAAATCAAAAAGATACAGCCACCCCAATGTTTGGGACGCCTCTGTTTACAAGAACCTCGTTTACCGTACAAGTTCAATATCACAGAAAGTGAAAAATGGATAAAGAACTTGTGGTACTTACGTACAATGCAGTATCACTCAGCAGTGAAATCTATGTCATCAGGCCCGTAGCAGCACAATGAGTGGATTCAGGTACGATGATTCTAACTGAAATAAGTCACACAGAAAAAGAAACATCATAAGATATCAGTAATACACGGAATGTAAACTTGGCTACACAGGAACTGAATTACAAACAGAACAGGGTCTCAAATTTAGAAAACCAACTTATGCTTGTTTAAGGGGAAAGGTGAGTTGGGGTGCTGCATAAAACCAGAGATTGAAATGAGCACAGATAAAGTTCCTTAAGCCAAATATGGAATAGACAAGAGCTACTCCTTGCTCAACGAAATGGACTCAACACCGCATATTAAACGCCTAAGAGTGTACCTGACTCTTAAGTATCTTAAAACCTATGGATTGCTATGTCTCCGAAAGAGAATCAAGCATGTGTACAGGGACGTAAACGCAGCAGTGATAGGATTGGAGAGGTTCGGTGAGCAAATGAAGACCCTTTGAAGTCATATTGCATGGTACCCATTCCACGGGTTTCAACTACCCAGGTTTAAGGTATTCTTCCTTCAGCTAAAACATGCATGTGGAACCTAGAGTATGATCAACCATGTGATCGGGAGACGTGTTCAAATATGTCTCAGTTTTCGTACCCTGGTACTCGGGTGCAACATTCCAGACGCTTTACTAACACTCTCCCGACTTGGAGAGTCAGTCCCTTTAACCTCCTGTTTGGCCCAGTTTGCAATTTCTGCGGAAGATGAACAGGAATAGCGAGAACCAATGAGAGACTAGCTGGAGGTGTCTGGACGGGCAAATTTAACTCTCATTTCCCACCAGGAAGAGGAAATAACCAAAGGCTCAGCGTGCCGTGCCGGAACCAGATTAGGGCCTGAAGCCATCCTGCGGTGTTGCGGCCAGCTCACAAGAAAACGAGTTGAAGAAAGGAGCTCAGGGGCACTGTAATTCACAAACCTGCAGAGTTATAAATGACAACTATCGTCCAAAAATATACTGAAGTAAGGCTGCCAAGAGGACTTGAAAGCGGGGCAGAATTGCAGGAAACCGATTTCAGGAGGTAGACTGGAATTGCATCGAAAGCATAGGAAAAGAGGCAGAACGTCCACAATGATGCACTTGGCCAAAAAGGGCGTATGCGTTTTTTCCTGAATATATTCAGGAAAAAACGCATACGCCCTTTTTGGCCAACCAAGCAAGCTTGCAAAGGAAATCTGCACTACAATGAAGTCTCACTTCCCCCCGGTCAAAAGGGCCATCTGAAAAAAGTGTAAAATCCAGAAAGGCAGGACAGGCCATGGAGAACTGGGAGCCTTGTTATGCTGATGGGCGGGATGTAAATTGCCAACAGACACTCGGGAGAAGTGTATGGTGTTTCCTGAAACATCTAAAAAACAAAGCAACAGAGCCTAGGGCACTTCCACTTATGGTCCTATAGCTTAGGGAAATTAAAATCAAAAAGATACAGCCACCCCAATGTTTGGGACGCCTCTGTTTACAAGAACCTCGTTTACCGTACAAGTTCAATATCACAGAAAGTGAAAAATGGATAAAGAACTTGTGGTACTTACGTACAATGCAGTATCACTCAGCAGTGAAATCTATGTCATCAGGCCCGTAGCAGCACAATGAGTGGATTCAGGTACGATGATTCTAACTGAAATAAGTCACACAGAAAAAGAAACATCATAAGATATCAGTAATACACGGAATGTAAACTTGGCTACACAGGAACTGAATTACAGAACAGAACAGGGTCTCAAATTTAGAAAACCAACTTATGCTTGTTTAAGGGGAAAGGTGAGTTGGGGTGCTGCATAAAACCAGAGATTGAAATGAGCACAGATAAAGTTCCTTAAGCCAAATATGGAATAGACAAGAGCTACTCCTTGCTCAACGAAATGGACTCAACACCGCATATTAAACGCCTAAGAGTGTACCTGACTCTTAAGTATCTTAAAACCTATGGATTGCTATGTCTCCGAAAGAGAATCAAGCATGTGTACAGGGACATAAACGCAGCAGTGATAGGATTGGAGAGGTTCGGTGAGCAAATGAAGACCCTTTGAAGTCATATTGCATGGTACCCATTCCACGGGTTTCAACTACCCAGGTTTAAGGTATTCTTCCTTCAGCTAAAACATGCATGTGGAACCTAGAGTATGATCAACCATGTGATCGGGAGACGTGTTCAAATATGTCTCAGTTTTCGTACCCTGGTACTCGGGTGCAACATTCCAGACGCTTTACTAACACTCTCCCGACTTGGAGAGTCAGTCCCTTTAACCTCCTGTTTGGCCCAGTTTGCAATTTCTGCGGAAGATGAACAGGAATAGCGAGAACCAATGAGAGACTAGCTGGAGGTGTCTGGACGGGCAAATTTAACTCTCATTTCCCACCAGGAAGAGGAAATAACCAAAGGCTCAGCGTGCCGTGCCGGAACCAGATTAGGGCCTGAAGCCATCCTGCGGTGTTGCGGCCAGCTCACAAGAAAACGAGTTGAAGAAAGGAGCTCAGGGGCACTGTAATTCACAAACCTGCAGAGTTATAAATGACAACTATCGTCCAAAAATATACTGAAGTAAGGCTGCCAAGAGGACTTGAAAGCGGGGCAGAATTGCAGGAAACCGATTTCAGGAGGTAGACTGGAATTGCATCGAAAGCATAGGAAAAGAGGCAGAACGTCCACAATGATGCACTTGGCCAAAAAGGGCGTATGCGTTTTTTCCTGAATATATTCAGGAAAAAACGCATACGCCCTTTTTGGCCAACCAAGCAAGCTTGCAAAGGAAATCTGCACTACAATGAAGTCTCACTTCCCCCCGGTCAAAAGGGCCATCTGAAAAAAGTGTAAAATCCAGAAAGGCAGGACAGGCCATGGAGAACTGGGAGCCTTGTTATGCTGATGGGCGGGATGTAAATTGCCAACAGACACTCGGGAGAAGTGTATGGTGTTTCCTGAAACGTCTAAAAAACAAAGCAACAGAGCCTAGGGCACTTCCACTTATGGTCCTATAGCTTAGGGAAATTAAAATCAAAAAGATACAGCCACCCCAATGTTTGGGACGCCTCTGTTTACAAGAACCTCGTTTACCGTACAAGTTCAATATCACAGAAAGTGAAAAATGGATAAAGAACTTGTGGTACTTACGTACAATGCAGTATCACTCAGCAGTGAAATCTATGTCATCAGGCCCGTAGCAGCACAATGAGTGGATTCAGGTACGATGATTCTAACTGAAATAAGTCACACAGAAAAAGAAACATCATAAGATATCAGTAATACACGGAATGTAAACTTGGCTACACAGGAACTGAATTACAGAACAGAACAGGGTCTCAAATTTAGAAAACCAACTTATGCTTGTTTAAGGGGAAAGGTGAGTTGGGGTGCTGCATAAAACCAGAGATTGAAATGAGCACAGATAAAGTTCCTTAAGCCAAATATGGAATAGACAAGAGCTACTCCTTGCTCAACGAAATGGACTCAACACCGCATATTAAACGCCTAAGAATGTACCTGACTCTTAAGTATCTTAAAACCTATGGATTGCTATGTCTCCGAAAGAGAATCAAGCATGTGTACAGGGACGTAAACGCAGCAGTGATAGGATTGGAGAGGTTCGGTGAGCAAATGAAGACCCTTTGAAGTCATATTGCATGGTACCCATTCCACGGGTTTCAACTACCCAGGTTTAAGGTATTCTTCCTTCAGCTAAAACATGCATGTGGAACCTAGAGTATGATCAACCATGTGATCGGGAGACGTGTTCAAATATGTCTCAGTTTTCGTACCCTGGTACTCGGGTGCAACATTCCAGACGCTTTACTAACACTCTCCCGACTTGGAGAGTCAGTCCCTTTAACCTCCTGTTTGGCCCAGTTTGCAATTTCTGCGGAAGATGAACAGGAATAGCGAGAACCAATGAGAGACTAGCTGGAGGTGTCTGGACGGGCAAATTTAACTCTCATTTCCCAGCAGGAAGAGGAAATAACCAAAGGCTCAGCGTGCCGTGCCGGAACCAGATTAGGGCCTGAAGCCATCCTGCGGTGTTGCGGCCAGCTCACAAGAAAAGGAGTTGAAGAAAGGAGCTCAGGGGCACTGTAATTCACAAACCTGCAGAGTTATAAATGACAACTATCGTCCAAAAATATACTGAAGTAAGGCTGCCAAGAGGACTTGAAAGCGGGGCAGAATTGCAGGAAACCGATTTCAGGAGGTAGACTGGAATTGCATTGAAAGCATAGGAAAAGAGGCAGAACGTCCACAATGATGCACTTGGCCAAAAAGGGCGTATGCGTTTTTTCCTGAATATATTCAGGAAAAAACGCATACGCCCTTTTTGGCCAACCAAGCAAGCTTGCAAAGGAAATCTGCACTACAATGAAGTCTCACTTCCCCCCGGTCAAAAGGGCCATCTGAAAAAAGTGTAAAATCCAGAAAGGCAGGACAGGCCATAGAGAACTGGGAGCCTTGTTATGCTGATGGGCGGGATGTCAATTGCCAACAGACACTCGGGAGAAGTGTATGGTGTTTCCTGAAACATCTAAAAAACAAAGCAACAGAGCCTAGGGCACTTCCACTTATGGTCCTATAGCTTAGGGAAATTAAAATCAAAAAGATACAGCCACCCCAATGTTTGGGACGCCTCTGTTTACAAGAACCTCGTTTACCGTACAAGTTCAATATCACAGAAAGTGAAAAATGGATAAAGAACTTGTGGTACTTACGTACAATGCAGTATCACTCAGCAGTGAAATCTATGTCATCAGGCCCGTAGCAGCACAATGAGTGGATTCAGGTACGATGATTCTAACTGAAATAAGTCACACAGAAAAAGAAACATCATAAGATATCAGTAATACACGGAATGTAAACTTGGCTACACAGGAACTGAATTACAGAACAGAACAGGGTCTCAAATTTAGAAAACCAACTTATGCTTGTTTAAGGGTAAAGGTGAGTTGGGGTGCTGCATAAAACCAGAGATTGAAATGAGCACAGATAAAGTTCCTTAAGCCAAATATGGAATAGACAAGAGCTACTCCTTGCTCAACGAAATGGACTCAACACCGCATATTAAACGCCTAAGAGTGTACCTGACTATTAAGTATCTTAAAACCTATGGATTGCTATGTCTCCGAAAGAGAATCAAGCATGTGTACAGGGACGTAAACGCAGCAGTGATAGGATTGGAGAGGTTCGGTGAGCAAATGAAGACCCTTTGAAGTCATATTGCATGGTACCCATTCCACGGGTTTCAACTACCCAGGTTTAAGGTATTCTTCCTTCAGCTAAAACATGCATGTGGAACCTAGAGTATGATCAACCATGTGATCGGGAGACGTGTTCAAATATGTCTCAGTTTTCGTACCCTGGTACTCGGGTGCAACATTCCAGACGCTTTACTAACACTCTCCCGACTTGGAGAGTCAGTCCCTTTAACCTCCTGTTTGGCCCAGTTTGCAATTTCTGCGGAAGATGAACAGGAATAGCGAGAACCAATGAGAGACTAGCTGGAGGTGTCTGGACGGGCAAATTTAACTCTCATTTCCCACCAGGAAGAGGAAATAACCAAAGGCTCAGCGTGCCGTGCCGGAACCAGATTAGGGCCTGAAGCCATCCTGCGGTGTTGCGGCCAGCTCACAAGAAAGCGAGTTGAAGAAAGGAGCTCAGGGGCACTGTAATTCACAAACCTGCAGAGTTATAAATGACAACTATCGTCCAAAAATATACTGAAGTAAGGCTGCCAAGAGGACTTGAAAGCGGGGCAGAATTGCAGGAAACCGATTTCAGGAGGTAGACTGGAATTGCATTGAAAGCATAGGAAAAGAGGCAGAACGTCCACAATGATGCACTTGGCCAAAAAGGGCGTATGCGTTTTTTCCTGAATATATTCAGGAAAAAACGCATACGCCCTTTTTGGCCAACCAAGCAAGCTTGCAAAGGAAATCTGCACTACAATGAAGTCTCACTTCCCCCCGGTCAAAAGGGCCATCTGAAAAAAGTGTAAAATCCAGAAAGGCAGGACAGGCCATGGAGAACTGGGAGCCTTGTTATGCTGATGGGCGGGATGTCAATTGCCAACAGACACTCGGGAGAAGTGTATGGTGTTTCCTGAAACATCTAAAAAACAAAGCAACAGAGCCTAGGGCACTTCCACTTATGGTCCTATAGCTTAGGGAAATTAAAATCAAAAAGATACAGCCACCCCAAAGTTTGGGACGCCTCTGTTTACAAGAACCTCGTTTACCGTACAAGTTCAATATCACAGAAAGTGAAAAATGGATAAAGAACTTGTGGTACTTACGTACAATGCAGTATCACTCAGCAGTGAAATCTATGTCATCAGGCCCGTAGCAGCACAATGAGTGGATTCAGGTACGATGATTCTAACTGAAATAAGTCACACAGAAAAAGAAACATCATAAGATATCAGTAATACACGGAATGTAAACTTGGCTACACAGGAACTGAATTACAGAACAGAACAGGGTCTCAAATTTAGAAAACCAACTTATGCTTGTTTAAGGGGAAAGGTGAGTTGGGGTGCTGCATAAAACCAGAGATTGAAATGAGCACAGATAAAGTTCCTTAAGCCAAATATGGAATAGACAAGAGCTACTCCTTGCTCAACGAAATGGACTCAACACCGCATATTAAACGCCTAAGAATGTACCTGAATAGTAAGTATCTTAAAACCTATGGATTGCTATGTCTCCGAAAGAGAATCAAGCATGTGTACAGGGACATAAACGCAGCAGTGATAGGATTGGAGAGGTTCGGTGAGCAAATGAAGACCCTTTGAAGTCATATTGCATGGTACCCATTCCACGGGTTTCAACTACCCAGGTTTAAGGTATTCTTCCTTCAGCTAAAAATTGCATGTGGAACCTAGAGTATGATCAACCATGTGATCGGGAGACGTGTTCAAATATGTCTCAGTTTTCGTACCCTGGTACTCGGGTGCAACATTCCAGACGCTTTACTAACACTCTCCCGACTTGGAGAGTCAGTCCCTTTAACCTCCTGTTTGGCCCAGTTTGCAATTTCTGCGGAAGATGAACAGGAATAGCGAGAACCAATGAGAGACTAGCTGGAGGTGTCTGGACGGGCAAATTTAACTCTCATTTCCCACCAGGAAGAGGAAATAACCAAAGGCTCAGCGTGCCGTGCCGGAACCAGATTAGGGCCTGAAGCCATCCTGTGGTGTTGCGGCCAGCTCACAAGAAAACGAGTTGAAGAAAGGAGCTCAGGGGCACTGTAATTCACAAACCTGCAGAGTTATAAATGACAACTATCGTCCAAAAATATACTGAAGTAAGGCTGCCAAGAGGACTTGAAAGCGGGGCAGAATTGCAGGAAACCGATTTCAGGAGGTAGACTGGAATTGCATTGAAAGCATAGGAAAAGAGGCAGAACGTCCACAATGATGCACTTGGCCAAAAAGGGCGTATGCGTTTTTTCCTGAATATATTCAGGAAAAAACGCATACGCCCTTTTTGGCCAACCAAGCAAGCTTGCAAAGGAAATCTGCACTACAATGAAGTCTCACTTCCCCCCGGTCAAAAGGGCCATCTGAAAAAAGTGTAAAATCCAGAAAGGCAGGACAGGCCATGGAGAACTGGGAGCCTTGTTATGCTGATGGGCGGGATGTAAATTGCCAACAGACACTCGGGAGAAGTGTATGGTGTTTCCTGAAACATCTAAAAAACAAAGCAACAGAGCCTAGGGCACTTCCACTTATGGTCCTATAGCTTAGGGAAATTAAAATCAAAAAGATACAGCCACCCCAATGTTTGGGACGCCTCTGTTTACAAGAACCTCGTTTACCGTACAAGTTCAATATCACAGAAAGTGAAAAATGGATAAAGAACTTGTGGTACTTACGTACAATGCAGTATCACTCAGCAGTGAAATCTATGTCATCAGGCCCGTAGCAGCACAATGAGTGAATTCAGGTACGATGATTCTAACTGAAATAAGTCACACAGAAAAAGAAACATCATAAGATATCAGTAATACACGGAATGTAAACTTGGCTACACAGGAACTGAATTACAGAACAGAACAGGGTCTCAAATTTAGAAAACCAACTTATGCTTGTTTAAGGGGAAAGGTGAGTTGGGGTGCTGCATAAAACCAGAGATTGAAATGAGCACAGATAAAGTTCCTTAAGCCAAATATGGAATAGACAAGAGCTACTCCTTGCTCAACGAAATGGACTCAACACCGCATATTAAACGCCTAAGAGTGTACCTGACTCTTAAGTATCTTAAAACCTATGGATTGCTATGTCTCCGAAAGAGAATCAAGCATGTGTACAGGGACATAAACGCAGCAGTGATAGGATTGGAGAGGTTCGGTGAGCAAATGAAGACCCTTTGAAGTCATATTGCATGGTACCCATTCCACGGGTTTCAACTACCCAGGTTTAAGGTATTCTTCCTTCAGCTAAAACATGCATGTGGAACCTAGAGTATGATCAACCATGTGATCGGGAGACGTGTTCAAATATATCTCAGTTTTCGTACCCTGGTACTCGGGTGCAACATTCCAGACGCTTTACTAACACTCTCCCGACTTGGAGAGTCAGTCCCTTTAACCTCCTGTTTGGCCCAGTTTGCAATTTCTGCGGAAGATGAACAGGAATAGCGAGAACCAATGAGAGACTAGCTGGAGGTGTCTGGACGGGCAAATTTAACTCTCATTTCCCACCAGGAAGAGGAAATAACCAAAGGCTCAGCGTGCCGTGCCGGAACCAGATTAGGGCCTGAAGCCATCCTGCGGTGTTGCGGCCAGCTCACAAGAAAGCGAGTTGAAGAAAGGAGCTCAGGGGCACTGTAATTCACAAACCTGCAGAGTTATAAATGACAACTATCGTCCAAAAATATACTGAAGTAAGGCTGCCAAGAGGACTTGAAAGCGGGGCAGAATTGCAGGAAACCGATTTCAGGAGGTAGACTGGAATTGCATTGAAAGCATAGGAAAAGAGGCAGAACGTCCACAATGATGCACTTGGCCAAAAAGGGCGTATGCGTTTTTTCCTGAATATATTCAGGAAAAAACGCATACGCCCTTTTTGGCCAACCAAGCAAGCTTGCAAAGGAAATCTGCACTACAATGAAGTCTCACTTCCCCCCGGTCAAAAGGGCCATCTGAAAAAAGTGTAAAATCCAGAAAGGCAGGACAGGCCATGGAGAACTGGGAGCCTTGTTATGCTGATGGGCGGGATGTAAATTGCCAACAGACACTTGGGAGAAGTGTATGGTGTTTCCTGAAACATCTAAAAAACAAAGCAACAGAGCCTAGGGCACTTCCACTTATGGTCCTATAGCTTAGGGAAATTAAAATCAAAAAGATACAGCCACCCCAATGTTTGGGACGCCTCTGTTTACAAGAACCTCGTTTACCGTACAAGTTCAATATCACAGAAAGTGAAAAATGGATAAAGAACTTGTGGTACTTACGTACAATGCAGTATCACTCAGCAGTGAAATCTATGTCATCAGGCACGTAGCAGCACAATGAGTGGATTCAGGTACGATGATTCTAACTGAAATAAGTCACACAGAAAAAGAAACATCATAAGATATCATTAATACACGGAATGTAAACTTGGCTACACAGGAACTGAATTACAGAACAGAACAGGGTCTCAAATTTAGAAAACCAACTTATGCTTGTTTAAGGGGAAAGGTGAGTTGGGGTGCTGCATAAAACCAGAGATTGAAATGAGCACAGATAAAGTTCCTTAAGCCAAATATGGAATAGACAAGAGCTACTCCTTGCTCAACAAAATGGACTCAACACCGCATATTAAACGCCTAAGAATGTACCTGAATAGTAAGTATCTTAAAACTTATGGATTGCTATGTCTCCGAAAGAGAATCAAGCATGTGTACAGGGACATAAACGCAGCAGTGATAGGATGGAGAGGTTCGGTGAGCAAATGAAGACCCTTTGAAGTCATATTGCATGGTACCCATTCCACGGGTTTCAACTACCCAGGTTTAAGGTATTCTTCCTTCAGCTAAAACATGCATGTGGAACCTAGAGTATGATCAACCATGTGATCGGGAGACGTGTTCAAATATGTCTCAGTTTTCGTACCCTGGTACTCGGGTGCAACATTCCAGACGCTTTACTAACACTCTCCCGACTTGGAGAGTCAGTCCCTTTAACCTCCTGTTTGGCCCAGTTTGCAATTTCTGCGGAAGATGAACAGGAATAGCGAGAACCAATGAGAGACTAGCTGGAGGTGTCTGGACGGGCAAATTTAACTCTCATTTCCCACCAGGAAGAGGAAATAACCAAAGGCTCAGCGTGCCGTGCCGGAACCAGATTAGGGCCTGAAGCCATCCTGCGGTGTTGCGGCCAGCTCACAAGAAAACGAGTTGAAGAAAGGAGCTCAGGGGCACTGTAATTCACAAACCTGCAGAGTTATAAATGACAACTATCGTCCAAAAATATACTGAAGTAAGGCTGCCAAGAGGACTTGAAAGCGGGGCAGAATTGCAGGAAACCGATTTCAGGAGGTAGACTGGAATTGCATTGAAAGCATAGGAAAAGAGGCAGAACGTCCACAATGATGCACTTGGCCAAAAAGGGCGTATGCGTTTTTTCCTGAATATATTCAGGAAAAAACGCATACGCCCTTTTTGGCCAACCAAGCAAGCTTGCAAAGGAAATCTGCACTACAATGAAGTCTCACTTCCCCCCGGTCAAAAGGGCCATCTGAAAAAAGTGTAAAATCCAGAAAGGCAGGACAGGCCATGGAGAACTGGGAGCCTTGTTATGCTGATGGGCGGGATGTAAATTGCCAACAGACACTCGGGAGAAGTGTATGGTGTTTCCTGAAACATCTAAAAAACAAAGCAACAGAGCCTAGGGCACTTCCACTTATGGTCCTATAGCTTAGGGAAATTAAAATCAAAAAGATACAGCCACCCCAATGTTTGGGACGCCTCTGTTTACAAGAACCTCGTTTACCGTACAAGTTCAATATCACAGAAAGTGAAAAATGGATAAAGAACTTGTGGTACTTACGTACAATGCAGTATCACTCAGCAGTGAAATCTATGTCATCAGGCCCGTAGCAGCACAATGAGTGGATTCAGGTACGATGATTCTAACTGAAATAAGTCACACAGAAAAAGAAACATCATAAGATATCAGTAATACACGGAATGTAAACTTGGCTACACAGGAACTGAATTACAGAACAGAACAGGGTCTCAAATTTAGAAAACCAACTTATGCTTGTTTAAGGGTAAAGGTGAGTTGGGGTGCTGCATAAAACCAGAGATTGAAATGAGCACAGATAAAGTTCCTTAAGCCAAATATGGAATAGACAAGAGCTACTCC
The DNA here is from genome assembly GCF_963455315.2 of Globicephala melas. NCBI lineage: Eukaryota > Metazoa > Chordata > Mammalia > Artiodactyla > Delphinidae > Globicephala > Globicephala melas. Next base: position 27,491 of record NW_027207838.1, read on the forward strand.
TTGCTCAACGAAATGGACTCAACACCGCATATTAAACGCCTAAGAGTGTACCTGACTCTTAAGTATCTTAAAACCTATGGATTGCTATGTCTCCGAAAGAGAATCAAGCATGTGTACAGGGACGTAAACGCAGCAGTGATAGGATTGGAGAGGTTCGGTGAGCAAATGAAGACCCTTTGAAGTCATATTGCATGGTACCCATTCCACGGGTTTCAACTACCCAGGTTTAAGGTATTCTTCCTTCAGCTAAAACATGCATGTGGAACCTAGAGTATGATCAACCATGTGATCGGGAGACGTGTTCAAATATGTCTCAGTTTTCGTACCCTGGTACTCGGGTGCAACATTCCAGACGCTTTACTAACACTCTCCCGACTTGGAGAGTCAGTCCCTTTAACCTCCTGTTTGGCCCAGTTTGCAATTTCTGCGGAAGATGAACAGGAATAGCGAGAACCAATGAGAGACTAGCTGGAGGTGTCTGGACGGGCAAATTTAACTCTCATTTCCCACCAGGAAGAGGAAATAACCAAAGGCTCAGCGTGCCGTGCCGGAACCAGATTAGGGCCTGAAGCCATCCTGCGGTGTTGCGGCCAGCTCACAAGAAAGCGAGTTGAAGAAAGGAGCTCAGGGGCACTGTAATTCACAAACCTGCAGAGTTATAAATGACAACTATCGTCCAAAAATATACTGAAGTAAGGCTGCCAAGAGGACTTGAAAGCGGGGCAGAATTGCAGGAAACCGATTTCAGGAGGTAGACTGGAATTGCATTGAAAGCATAGGAAAAGAGGCAGAACGTCCACAATGATGCACTTGGCCAAAAAGGGCGTATGCGTTTTTTCCTGAATATATTCAGGAAAAAACGCATACGCCCTTTTTGGCCAACCAAGCAAGCTTGCAAAGGAAATCTGCACTACAATGAAGTCTCACTTCCCCCCGGTCAAAAGGGCCATCTGAAAAAAGTGTAAAATCCAGAAAGGCAGGACAGGCCATGGAGAACTGGGAGCCTTGTTATGCTGATGGGCGGGATGTAAATTGCCAACAGACACTCGGGAGAAGTGTATGGTGTTTCCTGAAACATCTAAAAAACAAAGCAACAGAGCCTAGGGCACTTCCACTTATGGTCCTATAGCTTAGGGAAATTAAAATCAAAAAGATACAGCCACCCCAATGTTTGGGACGCCTCTGTTTACAAGAACCTCGTTTACCGTACAAGTTCAATATCACAGAAAGTGAAAAATGGATAAAGAACTTGTGGTACTTACGTACAATGCAGTATCACTCAGCAGTGAAATCTATGTCATCAGGCCCGTAGCAGCACAATGAGTGGATTCAGGTACGATGATTCTAACTGAAATAAGTCACACAGAAAAAGAAACATCATAAGATATCAGTAATACACGGAATGTAAACTTGGCTACACAGGAACTGAATTACAGAACAGAACAGGGTCTCAAATTTAGAAAACCAACTTATGCTTGTTTAAGGGGAAAGGTGAGTTGGGGTGCTGCATAAAACCAGAGATTGAAATGAGCACAGATAAAGTTCCTTAAGCCAAATATGGAATAGACAAGAGCTACTCCTTGCTCAACGAAATGGACTCAACACCGCATATTAAACGCCTAAGAATGTACCTGAATAGTAAGTATCTTAAAACCTATGGATTGCTATGTCTCCGAAAGAGAATCAAGCATCTGTACAGGGGCATAAACGCAGCAGTGATAGGATTGGAGAGGTTCGGTGAGCAAATGAAGACCTTTTGAAGTCATATTGCATGGTACCCATTCCACGGGTTTCAACTACCCAGGTTTAAGGTATTCTTCCTTCAGCTAAAACATGCATGTGGAACCTAGAGTATGATCAACCATGTGATCGGGAGACGTGTTCAAATATGTCTCAGTTTTCGTACCCTGGTACTCGGGTGCAACATTCCAGACGCTTTACTAACACTCTCCCGACTTGGAGAGTCAGTCCCTTTAACCTCCTGTTTGGCCCAGTTTGCAATTTCTGCGGAAGATGAACAGGAATAGCGAGAACCAATGAGAGACTAGCTGGAGGTGTCTGGACGGGCAAATTTAACTCTCATTTCCCACCAGGAAGAGGAAATAACCAAAGGCTCAGCGTGCCGTGCCGGAACCAGATTAGGGCCTGAAGCCATCCTGCGGTGTTGCGGCCAGCTCACAAGAAAACGAGTTGAAGAAAGGAGCTCAGGGGCACTGTAATTCACAAACCTGCAGAGTTATAAATGACAACTATCGTCCAAAAATATACTGAAGTAAGGCTGCCAAGAGGACTTGAAAGCGGGGCAGAATTGCAGGAAACCGATTTCAGGAGGTAGACTGGAATTGCATCGAAAGCATAGGAAAAGAGGCAGAACGTCCACAATGATGCACTTGGCCAAAAAGGGCGTATGCGTTTTTTCCTCAGGAAAAAACGCATACGCCCTTTTTGGCCAACCAAGCAAGCTTGCAAAGGAAATCTGCACTACAATGAAGTCTCACTTCCCCCCGGTCAAAAGGGCCATCTGAAAAAAGTGTAAAATCCAGAAAGGCAGGACAGGCCATGGAGAACTGGGAGCCTTGTTATGCTGATGGGCGGGATGTAAATTGCCAACAGACACTGGGGAGAAGTGTATGGTGTTTCCTGAAACATCTAAAAAACAAAGCAACAGAGCCTAGGGCACTTCCACTTATGGTCCTATAGCTTAGGGAAATTAAAATCAAAAAGATACAGCCACCCCAATGTTTGGGACGCCTCTGTTTACAAGAACCTCGTTTACCGTACAAGTTCAATATCACAGAAAGTGAAAAATGGATAAAGAACTTGTGGTACTTACGTACAATGCAGTATCACTCAGCAGTGAAATCTATGTCATCAGGCCCGTAGCAGCACAATGAGTGGATTCAGGTACGATGATTCTAACTGAAATAAGTCACACAGAAAAAGAAACATCATAAGATATCAGTAATACACGGAATGTAAACTTGGCTACACAGGAACTGAATTACAGAACAGAACAGGGTCTCAAATTTAGAAAACCAACTTATGCTTGTTTAAGGGGAAAGGTGAGTTGGGGTGCTGCATAAAACCAGAGATTGAAATGAGCACAGATAAAGTTCCTTAAGCCAAATATGGAATAGACAAGAGCTACTCCTTGCTCAACGAAATGGACTCAACACCGCATATTAAACGCCTAAGAATGTACCTGACTCTTAAGTATCTTAAAACCTATGGATTGCTATGTCTCCGAAAGAGAATCAAGCATGTGTACAGGGACGTAAACGCAGCAGTGATAGGATTGGAGAGGTTCGGTGAGCAAATGAAGACCCTTTGAAGTCATATTGCATGGTACCCATTCCACGGGTTTCAACTACCCAGGTTTAAGGTATTCTTCCTTCAGCTAAAACATGCATGTGGAACCTAGAGTATGATCAACCATGTGATCGGGAGACGTGTTCAAATATGTCTCAGTTTTCGTACCCTGGTACTCGGGTGCAACATTCCAGACGCTTTACTAACACTCTCCCGACTTGGAGAGTCAGTCCCTTTAACCTCCTGTTTGGCCCAGTTTGCAATTTCTGCGGAAGATGAACAGGAATAGCGAGAACCAATGAGAGACTAGCTGGAGGTGTCTGGACGGGCAAATTTAACTCTCATTTCCCACCAGGAAGAGGAAATAACCAAAGGCTCAGCGTGCCGTGCCGGAACCAGATTAGGGCCTGAAGCCATCCTGCGGTGTTGCGGCCAGCTCACAAGAAAACGAGTTGAAGAAAGCAGCTCAGGGGCACTGTAATTCACAAACCTGCAGAGTTATAAATGACAACTATCGTCCAAAAATATACTGAAGTAAGGCTGCCAAGAGGACTTGAAAGCGGGGCAGAATTGCAGGAAACCGATTTCAGGAGGTAGACTGGAATTGCATTGAAAGCATAGGAAAAGAGGCAGAACGTCCACAATGATGCACTTGGCCAAAAAGGGCGTATGCGTTTTTTTCTGAATATATTCAGGAAAAAACGCATACGCCCTTTTTGGCCAACCAAGCAAGCTTGCAAAGGAAATCTGCACTACAATGAAGTCTCACTTCCCCCCGGTCAAAAGGGCCATCTGAAAAAAGTGTAAAATCCAGAAAGGCAGGACAGGCCATGGAGAACTGGGAGCCTTGTTATGCTGATGGGCGGGATGTAAATTGCCAACAGACACTCGGGAGAAGTGTATGGTGTTTCCTGAAACATCTAAAAAACAAAGCAACAGAGCCTAGGGCACTTCCACTTATGGTCCTATAGCTTAGGGAAATTAAAATCAAAAAGATACAGCCACCCCAATGTTTGGGACGCCTCTGTTTACAAGAACCTCGTTTACCGTACAAGTTCAATATCACAGAAAGTGAAAAATGGATAAAGAACTTGTGGTACTTACGTACAATGCAGTATCACTCAGCAGTGAAATCTATGTCATCAGGCCCGTAGCAGCACAATGAGTGGATTCAGGTACGATGATTCTAACTGAAATAAGTCACACAGAAAAAGAAACATCATAAGATATCAGTAATACACGGAATGTAAACTTGGCTACACAGGAACTGAATTACAGAACAGAACAGGGTCTCAAATTTAGAAAACCACCTTATGCTTGTTTAAGGGTAAAGGTGAGTTGGGGTGCTGCATAAAACCAGAGATTGAAATGAGCACAGATAAAGTTCCTTAAGCCAAATATGGAATAGACAAGAGCTACTCCTTGCTCAACGAAATGGACTCAACACCGCATATTAAACGCCTAAGAATGTACCTGACTCTTAAGTATCTTAAAACCTATGGATTGCTATGTCTCCGAAAGAGAATCAAGCATGTGTACAGGGACGTAAACGCAGCAGTGATAGGATTGGAGAGGTTCGGTGAGCAAATGAAGACCCTTTGAAGTCATATTGCATGGTACCCATTCCACGGGTTTCAACTACCCAGGTTTAAGGTATTCTTCCTTCAGCTAAAACATGCATGTGGAACCTAGAGTATGATCAACCATGTGATCGGGAGACGTGTTCAAATATGTCTCAGTTTTCGTACCCTGGTACTCGGGTGCAACATTCCAGACGCTTTACTAACACTCTCCCGACTTGGAGAGTCAGTCCCTTTAACCTCCTGTTTGGCCCAGTTTGCAATTTCTGCGGAAGATGAACAGGAATAGCGAGAACCAATGAGAGACTAGCTGGAGGTGTCTGGACGGGCAAATTTAACTCTCATTTCCCACCAGGAAGAGGAAATAACCAAAGGCTCAGCGTGCCGTGCCGGAACCAGATTAGGGCCTGAAGCCATCCTGCGGTGTTGCGGCCAGCTCACAAGAAAACGAGTTGAAGAAAGGAGCTCAGGGGCACTGTAATTCACAAACCTGCAGAGTTATAAATGACAACTATCGTCCAAAAATATACTGAAGTAAGGCTGCCAAGAGGACTTGAAAGCGGGGCAGAATTGCAGGAAACCGATTTCAGGAGGTAGACTGGAATTGCATTGAAAGCATAGGAAAAGAGGCAGAACGTCCACAATGATGCACTTGGCCAAAAAGGGCGTATGCGTTTTTTCCTGAATATATTCAGGAAAAAACGCATACGCCCTTTTTGGGCAACCAAGCAAGCTTGCAAAGGAAATCTGCACTACAATGAAGTCTCACTTCCCCCCGGTCAAAAGGGCCATCTGAAAAATGTGTAAAATCCAGAAAGGCAGGACAGGCCATGGAGAACTGGGAGCCTTGTTATGCTGATGGGCGGGATGTAAATTGCCAACAGACACTCGGGAGAAGTGTATGGTGTTTCCTGAAACATCTAAAAAACAAAGCAACAGAGCCTAGGGCACTTCCACTTATGGTCCTATAGCTTTGGGAAATTAAAATCAAAAAGATACAGCCACCCCAATGTTTGGGACGCCTCTGTTTACAAGAACCTCGTTTACCATACAAGTTCAATATCACAGAAAGTGAAAAATGGATAAAGAACTTGTGGTACTTACGTACAATGCAGTATCACTCAGCAGTGAAATCTATGTCATCAGGCCCGTAGCAGCACAATGAGTGGATTCAGGTACGATGATTCTAACTGAAATAAGTCACACAGAAAAAGAAACATCATAAGATATCAGTAATACACGGAATGTAAACTTGGCTACACAGGAACTGAATTACAGAACAGAACAGGGTCTCAAATTTAGAAAACCACCTTATGCTTGTTTAAGGGTAAAGGTGAGTTGGGGTGCTGCATAAAACCAGAGATTGAAATGAGCACAGATAAAGTTCCTTAAGCCAAATATGGAATAGACAAGAGCTACTCCTTGCTCAACGAAATGGACTCAACACCGCATATTAAACGCCTAAGAATGTACCTGACTCTTAAGTATCTTAAAACCTATGGATTGCTATGTCTCCGAAAGAGAATCAAGCATGTGTACAGGGACATAAACGCAGCAGTGATAGGATTGGAGAGGTTCGGTGAGCAAATGAAGACCCTTTGAAGTCATATTGCATGGTACCCATTCCACGGGTTTCAACTACCCAGGTTTAAGGTATTCTTCCTTCAGCTAAAACATGCATGTGGAACCTAGAGTATGATCAACCATGTGATCGGGAGACGTGTTCAAATATGTCTCAGTTTTCGTACCCTGGTACTCGGGTGCAACATTCCAGACGCTTTACTAACACTCTCCCGACTTGGAGAGTCAGTCCCTTTAACCTCCTGTTTGACCCAGTTTGCAATTTCTGCGGAAGATGAACAGGAATAGCGAGAACCAATGAGAGGTGCAGGTGTCTGGACGGGCAAATTTAACTCTCATTTCCCACCAGGAAGAGGAAATAACCAAAGGCTCAGCGTGCCGTGCCGGAACCAGATTAGGGCCTGAAGCCATCCTGCGGTGTTGCGGCCAGCTCACAAGAAAACGAGTTGAAGAAAGGAGCTCAGGGGCACTGTAATTCACAAACCTGCAGAGTTATAAATGACAACTATCGTCCAAAAATATACTGAAGTAAGGCTGCCAAGAGGACTTGAAAGCGGGGCAGAATTGCAGGAAACCGATTTCAGGAGGTAGACTGGAATTGCATCGAAAGCATAGGAAAAGAGGCAGAACGTCCACAATGATGCACTTGGCCAAAAAGGGCGTATGCGTTTTTTCCTGAATATATTCAGGAAAAAACGCATACGCCCTTTTTGGCCAACCAAGCAAGCTTGCAAAGGAAATCTGCACTACAATGAAGTCTCACTTCCCCCCGGTCAAAAGGGCCATCTGAAAAAAGTGTAAAATCCAGAAAGGCAGGACAGGCCATGGAGAACTGGGAGCCTTGTTATGCTGATGGGCGGGATGTAAATTGCCAACAGACACTCGGGAGAAGTGTATGGTGTTTCCTGAAACATCTAAAAAACAAAGCAACAGAGCCTAGGGCACTTCCACTTATGGTCCTATAGCTTAGGGAAATTAAAATCAAAAAGATACAGCCACCCCAATGTTTGGGACGCCTCTGTTTACAAGAACCTCGTTTACCGTACAAGTTCAATATCACAGAAAGTGAAAAATGGATAAAGAACTTGTGGTACTTACGTACAATGCAGTATCACTCAGCAGTGAAATCTATGTCATCAGGCCCGTAGCAGCACAATGAGTGGATTCAGGTACGATGATTCTAACTGAAATAAGTCACACAGAAAAAGAAACATCATAAGATATCAGTAATACACGGAATGTAAACTTGGCTACACAGGAACTGAATTACAGAACAGAACAGGGTCTCAAATTTAGAAAACCAACTTATGCTTGTTTAAGGGGAAAGGTGAGTTGGGGTGCTGCATAAAACCAGAGATTGAAATGAGCACAGATAAAGTTCCTTAAGCCAAATATGGAATAGACAAGAGCTACTCCTTGCTCAACGAAATGGACTCAACACCGCATATTAAACGCCTAAGAATGTACCTGACTCTTAAGTATCTTAAAACCTATGGATTGCTATGTCTCCGAAAGAGAATCAAGCATGTGTACAGGGACATAAACGCAGCAGTGATAGGATTGGAGAGGTTCGGTGAGCAAATGAAGACCCTTTGAAGTCATATTGCATGGTACCCATTCCACGGGTTTCAACTACCCAGGTTTAAGGTATTCTTCCTTCAGCTAAAACATGCATGTGGAACCTAGAGTATGATCAACCATGTGATCGGGAGACGTGTTCAAATATGTCTCAGTTTTCGTACCCTGGTACTCGGGTGCAACATTCCAGACGCTTTACTAACACTCTCCCGACTTGGAGAGTCAGTCCCTTTAACCTCCTGTTTGGCCCAGTTTGCAATTTCTGCGGAAGATGAACAGGAATAGCGAGAACCAATGGGAGACTAGCTGGAGGTGTCTGGACGGGCAAATTTAACTCTCATTTCCCACCAGGAAGAGGAAATAACCAAAGGCTCAGCGTGCCGTGCCGGAACCAGATTAGGGCCTGAAGCCATCCTGCGGTGTTGCGGCCAGCTCACAAGAAAGCGAGTTGAAGAAAGGAGCTCAGGGGCACTGTAATTCACAAACCTGCAGAGTTATAAATGACAACTATCGTCCAAAAATATACTGAAGTAAGGCTGCCAAGAGGACTTGAAAGCGGGGCAGAATTGCAGGAAACCGATTTCAGGAGGTAGACTGGAATTGCATCGAAAGCATAGGAAAAGAGGCAGAACGTCCACAATGATGCACTTGGCCAAAAAGGGCGTATGCGTTTTTTCCTGAATATATTCAGGAAAAAACGCATACGCCCTTTTTGGCCAACCAAGCAAGCTTGCAAAGGAAATCTGCACTACAATGAAGTCTCACTTCCCCCCGGTCAAAAGGGCCATCTGAAAAAAGTGTAAAATCCAGAAAGGCAGGACAGGCCATGGAGAACTGGGAGCCTTGTTATGCTGATGGGCGGGATGTAAATTGCCAACAGACACTCCGGAGAAGTGTATGGTGTTTCCTGAAACATCTAAAAAACAAAGCAACAGAGCCTAGGGCACTTCCACTTATGGTCCTATAGCTTAGGGAAATTAAAATCAAAAAGATACAGCCACCCCAATGTTTGGGACGCCTCTGTTTACAAGAACCTCGTTTACCGTACAAGTTCAATATCACAGAAAGTGAAAAATGGATAAAGAACTTGTGGTACTTACGTACAATGCAGTATCACTCAGCAGTGAAATCTATGTCATCAGGCCCGTAGCAGCACAATGAGTGGATTCAGGTACGATGATTCTAACTGAAATAAGTCACACAGAAAAAGAAACATCATAAGATATCAGTAATACACGGAATGTAAACTTGGCTACACAGGAACTGAATTACAGAACAGAACAGGGTCTCAAATTTAGAAAACCAACTTATGCTTGTTTAAGGGTAAAGGTGAGTTGGGGTGCTGCATAAAACCAGAGATTGAAATGAGCACAGATAAAGTTCCTTAAGCCAAATATGGAATAGACAAGAGCTACTCCTTGCTCAACGAAATGGACTCAACACCGCATATTAAACGCCTAAGAATGTACCTGACTCTTAAGTATCTTAAAACCTATGGATTGCTATGTCTCCGAAAGAGAATCAAGCATGTGTACAGGGACATAAACGCAGCAGTGATAGGATTGGAGAGGTTCGGTGAGCAAATGAAGACCTTTTGAAGTCATATTGCATGGTACCCATTCCACGGGTTTCAACTACCCAGGTTTAAGGTATTCTTCCTTCAGCTAAAACATGCATGTGGAACCTAGAGTATGATCAACCATGTGATCAGGAGACGTGTTCAAATATGTCTCAGTTTTCGTACCCTGGTACTCGGGTGCAACATTCCAGACGCTTTACTAACACTCTCCCGACTTGGAGAGTCAGTCCCTTTAACCTCCTGTTTGGCCCAGTTTGCAATTTCTGCGGAAGATGAACAGGAATAGCGAGAACCAATGAGAGACTAGCTGGAGGTGTCTGGACGGGCAAATTTAACTCTCATTTCCCACCAGGAAGAGGAAATAACCAAAGGCTCAGCGTGCCGTGCCGGAACCAGATTAGGGCCTGAAGCCATCCTGCGGTGTTGCGGCCAGCTCACAAGAAAACGAGTTGAAGAAAGGAGCTCAGGGGCACTGTAATTCACAAACCTGCAGAGTTATAAATGACAACTATCGTCCAAAAATATACTGAAGTAAGGCTGCCAAGAGGACTTGAAAGCGGGGCAGAATTGCAGGAAACCGATTTCAGGAGGTAGACTGGAATTGCATCGAAAGCATAGGAAAAGAGGCAGAACGTCCACAATGATGCACTTGGCCAAAAAGGGCGTATGCGTTTTTTCCTCAGGAAAAAACGCATACGCCCTTTTTGGCCAACCAAGCAAGCTTGCAAAGGAAATCTGCACTACAATGAAGTCTCACTTCCCCCCGGTCAAAAGGGCCATCTGAAAAAAGTGTAAAATCCAGAAAGGCAGGACAGGCCATGGAGAACTGGGAGCCTTGTTATGCTGATGGGCGGGATGTAAATTGCCAACAGACACTCGGGAGAAGTGTATGGTGTTTCCTGAAACATCTAAAAAACAAAGCAACAGAGCCTAGGGCACTTCCACTTATGGTCCTATAGCTTAGGGAAATTAAAATCAAAAAGATACAGCCACCCCAATGTTTGGGACGCCTCTGTTTACAAGAACCTCGTTTACCGTACAAGTTCAATATCACAGAAAGTGAAAAATGGATAAAGAACTTGTGGTACTTACGTACAATGCAGTATCACTCAGCAGTGAAATCTATGTCATCAGGCCCGTAGCAGCACAATGAGTGGATTCAGGTACGATGATTCTAACTGAAATAAGTCACACAGAAAAAGAAACATCATAAGATATCAGTAATACACGGAATGTAAACTTGGCTACACAGGAACTGAATTACAGAACAGAACAGGGTCTCAAATTTAGAAAACCAACTTATGCTTGTTTAAGGGGAAAGGTGAGTTGGGGTGCTGCATAAAACCAGAGATTGAAATGAGCACAGATAAAGTTCCTTAAGCCAAATATGGAATAGACAAGAGCTACTCCTTGCTCAACGAAATGGACTCAACACCGCATATTAAACGCCTAAGAATGTACCTGACTCTTAAGTATCTTAAAACCTATGGATTGCTATGTCTCCGAAAGAGAATCAAGCATGTGTACAGGGACGTAAACGCAGCAGTGATAGGATTGGAGAGGTTCGGTGAGCAAATGAAGACCCTTTGAAGTCATATTGCATGGTACCCATTCCACGGGTTTCAACTACCCAGGTTTAAGGTATTCTTCCTTCAGCTAAAACATGCATGTGGAACCTAGAGTATGATCAACCATGTGATCGGGAGACGTGTTCAAATATGTCTCAGTTTTCGTACCCTGGTACTCGGGTGCAACATTCCAGACGCTTTACTAACACTCTCCCGACTTGGAGAGTCAGTCCCTTTAACCTCCTGTTTGGCCCAGTTTGCAATTTCTGCGGAAGATGAACAGGAATAGCGAGAACCAATGAGAGACTAGCTGGAGGTGTCTGGACGGGCAAATTTAACTCTCATTTCCCACCAGGAAGAGGAAATAACCAAAGGCTCAGCGTGCCGTGCCGGAACCAGATTAGGGCCTGAAGCCATCCTGCGGTGTTGCGGCCAGCTCACAAGAAAACGAGTTGAAGAAAGCAGCTCAGGGGCACTGTAATTCACAAACCTGCAGAGTTATAAATGACAACTATCGTCCAAAAATATACTGAAGTAAGGCTGCCAAGAGGACTTGAAAGCGGGGCAGAATTGCAGGAAACCGATTTCAGGAGGTAGACTGGAATTGCATTGAAAGCATAGGAAAAGAGGCAGAACGTCCACAATGATGCACTTGGCCAAAAAGGGCGTATGCGTTTTTTTCTGAATATATTCAGGAAAAAACGCATACGCCCTTTTTGGCCAACCAAGCAAGCTTGCAAAGGAAATCTGCACTACAATGAAGTCTCACTTCCCCCCGGTCAAAAGGGCCATCTGAAAAAAGTGTAAAATCCAGAAAGGCAGGACAGGCCATGGAGAACTGGGAGCCTTGTTATGCTGATGGGCGGGATGTAAATTGCCAACAGACACTCGGGAGAAGTGTATGGTGTTTCCTGAAACATCTAAAAAACAAAGCAACAGAGCCTAGGGCACTTCCACTTATGGTCCTATAGCTTAGGGAAATTAAAATCAAAAAGATACAGCCACCCCAATGTTTGGGACGCCTCTGTTTACAAGAACCTCGTTTACCGTACAAGTTCAATATCACAGAAAGTGAAAAATGGATAAAGAACTTGTGGTACTTACGTACAATGCAGTATCACTCAGCAGTGAAATCTATGTCATCAGGCCCGTAGCAGCACAATGAGTGGATTCAGGTACGATGATTCTAACTGAAATAAGTCACACAGAAAAAGAAACATCATAAGATATCAGTAATACACGGAATGTAAACTTGGCTACACAGGAACTGAATTACAGAACAGAACAGGGTCTCAAATTTAGAAAACCACCTTATGCTTGTTTAAGGGTAAAGGTGAGTTGGGGTGCTGCATAAAACCAGAGATTGAAATGAGCACAGATAAAGTTCCTTAAGCCAAATATGGAATAGACAAGAGCTACTCCTTGCTCAACGAAATGGACTCAACACCGCATATTAAACGCCTAAGAATGTACCTGACTCTTAAGTATCTTAAAACCTATGGATTGCTATGTCTCCGAAAGAGAATCAAGCATGTGTACAGGGACGTAAACGCAGCAGTGATAGGATTGGAGAGGTTCGGTGAGCAAATGAAGACCCTTTGAAGTCATATTGCATGGTACCCATTCCACGGGTTTCAACTACCCAGGTTTAAGGTATTCTTCCTTCAGCTAAAACATGCATGTGGAACCTAGAGTATGATCAACCATGTGATCGGGAGACGTGTTCAAATATGTCTCAGTTTTCGTACCCTGGTACTCGGGTGCAACATTCCAGACGCTTTACTAACACTCTCCCGACTTGGAGAGTCAGTCCCTTTAACCTCCTGTTTGGCCCAGTTTGCAATTTCTGCGGAAGATGAACAGGAATAGCGAGAACCAATGAGAGACTAGCTGGAGGTGTCTGGACGGGCAAATTTAACTCTCATTTCCCACCAGGAAGAGGAAATAACCAAAGGCTCAGCGTGCCGTGCCGGAACCAGATTAGGGCCTGAAGCCATCCTGCGGTGTTGCGGCCAGCTCACAAGAAAACGAGTTGAAGAAAGGAGCTCAGGGGCACTGTAATTCACAAACCTGCAGAGTTATAAATGACAACTATCGTCCAAAAATATACTGAAGTAAGGCTGCCAAGAGGACTTGAAAGCGGGGCAGAATTGCAGGAAACCGATTTCAGGAGGTAGACTGGAATTGCATTGAAAGCATAGGAAAAGAGGCAGAACGTCCACAATGATGCACTTGGCCAAAAAGGGCGTATGCGTTTTTTCCTGAATATATTCAGGAAAAAACGCATACGCCCTTTTTGGGCAACCAAGCAAGCTTGCAAAGGAAATCTGCACTACAATGAAGTCTCACTTCCCCCCGGTCAAAAGGGCCATCTGAAAAATGTGTAAAATCCAGAAAGGCAGGACAGGCCATGGAGAACTGGGAGCCTTGTTATGCTGATGGGCGGGATGTAAATTGCCAACAGACACTCGGGAGAAGTGTATGGTGTTTCCTGAAACATCTAAAAAACAAAGCAACAGAGCCTAGGGCACTTCCACTTATGGTCCTATAGCTTTGGGAAATTAAAATCAAAAAGATACAGCCACCCCAATGTTTGGGACGCCTCTGTTTACAAGAACCTCGTTTACCGTACAAGTTCAATATCACAGAAAGTGAAAAATGGATAAAGAACTTGTGGTACTTACGTACAATGCAGTATCACTCAGCAGTGAAATCTATGTCATCAGGCCCGTAGCAGCACAATGAGTGGATTCAGGTACGATGATTCTAACTGAAATAAGTCACACAGAAAAAGAAACATCATAAGATATCAGTAATACACGGAATGTAAACTTGGCTACACAGGAACTGAATTACAGAACAGAACAGGGTCTCAAATTTAGAAAACCACCTTATGCTTGTTTAAGGGTAAAGGTGAGTTGGGGTGCTGCATAAAACCAGAGATTGAAATGAGCACAGATAAAGTTCCTTAAGCCAAATATGGAATAGACAAGAGCTACTCCTTGCTCAACGAAATGGACTCAACACCGCATATTAAACGCCTAAGAATGTACCTGACTCTTAAGTATCTTAAAACCTATGGATTGCTATGTCTCCGAAAGAGAATCAAGCATGTGTACAGGGACATAAACGCAGCAGTGATAGGATTGGAGAGGTTCGGTGAGCAAATGAAGACCCTTTGAAGTCATATTGCATGGTACCCATTCCACGGGTTTCAACTACCCAGGTTTAAGGTATTCTTCCTTCAGCTAAAACATGCATGTGGAACCTAGAGTATGATCAACCATGTGATCGGGAGACGTGTTCAAATATGTCTCAGTTTTCGTACCCTGGTACTCGGGTGCAACATTCCAGACGCTTTACTAACACTCTCCCGACTTGGAGAGTCAGTCCCTTTAACCTCCTGTTTGACCCAGTTTGCAATTTCTGCGGAAGATGAACAGGAATAGCGAGAACCAATGAGAGACTAGCTGCAGGTGTCTGGACGGGCAAATTTAACTCTCATTTCCCACCAGGAAGAGGAAATAACCAAAGGCTCAGCGTGCCGTGCCGGAACCAGATTAGGGCCTGAAGCCATCCTGCGGTGTTGCGGCCAGCTCACAAGAAAACGAGTTGAAGAAAGGAGCTCAGGGGCACTGTAATTCACAAACCTGCAGAGTTATAAATGACAACTATCGTCCAAAAATATACTGAAGTAAGGCTGCCAAGAGGACTTGAAAGCGGGGCAGAATTGCAGGAAACCGATTTCAGGAGGTAGACTGGAATTGCATCGAAAGCATAGGAAAAGAGGCAGAACGTCCACAATGATGCACTTGGCCAAAAAGGGCGTATGCGTTTTTTCCTGAATATATTCAGGAAAAAACGCATACGCCCTTTTTGGCCAACCAAGCAAGCTTGCAAAGGAAATCTGCACTACAATGAAGTCTCACTTCCCCCCGGTCAAAAGGGCCATCTGAAAAAAGTGTAAAATCCAGAAAGGCAGGACAGGCCATGGAGAACTGGGAGCCTTGTTATGCTGATGGGCGGGATGTAAATTGCCAACAGACACTCCGGAGAAGTGTATGGTGTTTCCTGAAACATCTAAAAAACAAAGCAACAGAGCCTAGGGCACTTCCACTTATGGTCCTATAGCTTAGGGAAATTAAAATCAAAAAGATACAGCCACCCCAATGTTTGGGACGCCTCTGTTTACAAGAACCTCGTTTACCGTACAAGTTCAATATCACAGAAAGTGAAAAATGGATAAAGAACTTGTGGTACTTACGTACAATGCAGTATCACTCAGCAGTGAAATCTATGTCATCAGGCCCGTAGCAGCACAATGAGTGGATTCAGGTACGATGATTCTAACTGAAATAAGTCACACAGAAAAAGAAACATCATAAGATATCAGTAATACACGGAATGTAAACTTGGCTACACAGGAACTGAATTACAGAACAGAACAGGGTCTCAAATTTAGAAAACCAACTTATGCTTGTTTAAGGGGAAAGGTGAGTTGGGGTGCTGCATAAAACCAGAGATTGAAATGAGCACAGATAAAGTTCCTTAAGCCAAATATGGAATAGACAAGAGCTACTCCTTGCTCAACGAAATGGACTCAACACCGCATATTAAACGCCTAAGAATGTACCTGACTCTTAAGTATCTTAAAACCTATGGATTGCTATGTCTCCGAAAGAGAATCAAGCATGTGTACAGGGACATAAACGCAGCAGTGATAGGATTGGAGAGGTTCGGTGAGCAAATGAAGACCTTTTGAAGTCATATTGCATGGTACCCATTCCACGGGTTTCAACTACCCAGGTTTAAGGTATTCTTCCTTCAGCTAAAACATGCATGTGGAACCTAGAGTATGATCAACCATGTGATCGGGAGACGTGTTCAAATATGTCTCAGTTTTCGTACCCTGGTACTCGGGTGCAACATTCCAGACGCTTTACTAACACTCTCCCGACTTGGAGAGTCAGTCCCTTTAACCTCCTGTTTGGCCCAGTTTGCAATTTCTGCGGAAGATGAACAGGAATAGCGAGAACCAATGAGAGACTAGCTGGAGGTGTCTGGACGGGCAAATTTAACTCTCATTTCCCACCAGGAAGAGGAAATAACCAAAGGCTCAGCGTGCCGTGCCGGAACCAGATTAGGGCCTGAAGCCATCCTGCGGTGTTGCGGCCAGCTCACAAGAAAACGAGTTGAAGAAAGGAGCTCAGGGGCACTGTAATTCACAAACCTGCAGAGTTATAAATGACAACTATCGTCCAAAAATATACTGAAGTAAGGCTGCCAAGAGGACTTGAAAGCGGGGCAGAATTGCAGGAAACCGATTTCAGGAGGTAGACTGGAATTGCATCGAAAGCATAGGAAAAGAGGCAGAACGTCCACAATGATGCACTTGGCCAAAAAGGGCGTATGCGTTTTTTCCTCAGGAAAAAACGCATACGCCCTTTTTGGCCAACCAAGCAAGCTTGCAAAGGAAATCTGCACTACAATGAAGTCTCACTTCCCCCCGGTCAAAAGGGCCATCTGAAAAAAGTGTAAAATCCAGAAAGGCAGGACAGGCCATGGAGAACTGGGAGCCTTGTTATGCTGATGGGCGGGATGTAAATTGCCAACAGACACTCGGGAGAAGTGTATGGTGTTTCCTGAAACATCTAAAAAACAAAGCAACAGAGCCTAGGGCACTTCCACTTATGGTCCTATAGCTTAGGGAAATTAAAATCAAAAAGATACAGCCACCCCAATGTTTGGGACGCCTCTGTTTACAAGAACCTCGTTTACCGTACAAGTTCAATATCACAGAAAGTGAAAAATGGATAAAGAACTTGTGGTACTTACGTACAATGCAGTATCACTCAGCAGTGAAATCTATGTCATCAGGCCCGTAGCAGCACAATGAGTGGATTCAGGTACGATGATTCTAACTGAAATAAGTCACACAGAAAAAGAAACATCATAAGATATCAGTAATACACGGAATGTAAACTTGGCTACACAGGAACTGAATTACAGAACAGAACAGGGTCTCAAATTTAGAAAACCAACTTATGCTTGTTTAAGGGGAAAGGTGAGTTGGGGTGCTGCATAAAACCAGAGATTGAAATGAGCACAGATAAAGTTCCTTAAGCCAAATATGGAATAGACAAGAGCTACTCCTTGCTCAACGAAATGGACTCAACACCGCATATTAAACGCCTAAGAATGTACCTGACTCTTAAGTATCTTAAAACCTATGGATTGCTATGTCTCCGAAAGAGAATCAAGCATGTGTACAGGGACGTAAACGCAGCAGTGATAGGATTGGAGAGGTTCGGTGAGCAAATGAAGACCCTTTGAAGTCATATTGCATGGTACCCATTCCACGGGTTTCAACTACCCAGGTTTAAGGTATTCTTCCTTCAGCTAAAACATGCATGTGGAACCTAGAGTATGATCAACCATGTGATCGGGAGACGTGTTCAAATATGTCTCAGTTTTCGTACCCTGGTACTCGGGTGCAACATTCCAGACGCTTTACTAACACTCTCCCGACTTGGAGAGTCAGTCCCTTTAACCTCCTGTTTGGCCCAGTTTGCAATTTCTGCGGAAGATGAACAGGAATAGCGAGAACCAATGAGAGACTAGCTGGAGGTGTCTGGACGGGCAAATTTAACTCTCATTTCCCACCAGGAAGAGGAAATAACCAAAGGCTCAGCGTGCCGTGCCGGAACCAGATTAGGGCCTGAAGCCATCCTGCGGTGTTGCGGCCAGCTCACAAGAAAACGAGTTGAAGAAAGCAGCTCAGGGGCACTGTAATTCACAAACCTGCAGAGTTATAAATGACAACTATCGTCCAAAAATATACTGAAGTAAGGCTGCCAAGAGGACTTGAAAGCGGGGCAGAATTGCAGGAAACCGATTTCAGGAGGTAGACTGGAATTGCATTGAAAGCATAGGAAAAGAGGCAGAACGTCCACAATGATGCACTTGGCCAAAAAGGGCGTATGCGTTTTTTTCTGAATATATTCAGGAAAAAACGCATACGCCCTTTTTGGCCAACCAAGCAAGCTTGCAAAGGAAATCTGCACTACAATGAAGTCTCACTTCCCCCCGGTCAAAAGGGCCATCTGAAAAAAGTGTAAAATCCAGAAAGGCAGGACAGGCCATGGAGAACTGGGAGCCTTGTTATGCTGATGGGCGGGATGTAAATTGCCAACAGACACTCGGGAGAAGTGTATGGTGTTTCCTGAAACATCTAAAAAACAAAGCAACAGAGCCTAGGGCACTTCCACTTATGGTCCTATAGCTTAGGGAAATTAAAATCAAAAAGATACAGCCACCCCAATGTTTGGGACGCCTCTGTTTACAAGAACCTCGTTTACCGTACAAGTTCAATATCACAGAAAGTGAAAAATGGATAAAGAACTTGTGGTACTTACGTACAATGCAGTATCACTCAGCAGTGAAATCTATGTCATCAGGCCCGTAGCAGCACAATGAGTGGATTCAGGTACGATGATTCTAACTGAAATAAGTCACACAGAAAAAGAAACATCATAAGATATCAGTAATACACGGAATGTAAACTTGGCTACACAGGAACTGAATTACAGAACAGAACAGGGTCTCAAATTTAGAAAACCACCTTATGCTTGTTTAAGGGGAAAGGTGAGTTGGGGTGCTGCATAAAACCAGAGATTGAAATGAGCACAGATAAAGTTCCTTAAGCCAAATATGGAATAGACAAGAGCTACTCCTTGCTCAACGAAATGGACTCAACACCGCATATTAAACGCCTAAGAATGTACCTGACTCTTAAGTATCTTAAAACCTATGGATTGCTATGTCTCCGAAAGAGAATCAAGCATGTGTACAGGGACGTAAACGCAGCAGTGATAGGATTGGAGAGGTTCGGTGAGCAAATGAAGACCCTTTGAAGTCATATTGCATGGTACCCATTACACGGGTTTCAACTACCCAGGTTTAAGGTATTCTTCCTTCAGCTAAAACATGCATGTGGAACCTAGAGTATGATCAACCATGTGATCGGGAGACGTGTTCAAATATGTCTCAGTTTTCGTACCCTGGTACTCGGGTGCAACATTCCAGACGCTTTACTAACACTCTCCCGACTTGGAGAGTCAGTCCCTTTAACCTCCTGTTTGGCCCAGTTTGCAATTTCTGCGGAAGATGAACAGGAATAGCGAGAACCAATGAGAGACTAGCTGGAGGTGTCTGGACGGGCAAATTTAACTCTCATTTCCCACCAGGAAGAGGAAATAACCAAAGGCTCAGCGTGCCGTGCCGGAACCAGATTAGGGCCTGAAGCCATCCTGCGGTGTTGCGGCCAGCTCACAAGAAAACGAGTTGAAGAAAGGAGCTCAGGGGCACTGTAATTCACAAACCTGCAGAGTTATAAATGACAACTATCGTCCAAAAATATACTGAAGTAAGGCTGCCAAGAGGACTTGAAAGCGGGGCAGAATTGCAGGAAACCGATTTCAGGAGGTAGACTGGAATTGCATTGAAAGCATAGGAAAAGAGGCAGAACGTCCACAATGATGCACTTGGCCAAAAAGGGCGTATGCGTTTTTTCCTGAATATATTCAGGAAAAAACGCATACGCCCTTTTTGGGCAACCAAGCAAGCTTGCAAAGGAAATCTGCACTACAATGAAGTCTCACTTCCCCCCGGTCAAAAGGGCCATCTGAAAAATGTGTAAAATCCAGAAAGGCAGGACAGGCCATGGAGAACTGGGAGCCTTGTTATGCTGATGGGCGGGATGTAAATTGCCAACAGACACTCGGGAGAAGTGTATGGTGTTTCCTGAAACATCTAAAAAACAAAGCAACAGAGCCTAGGGCACTTCCACTTATGCTCCTATAGCTTTGGGAAATTAAAATCAAAAAGATACAGCCACCCCAATGTTTGGGACGCCTCTGTTTACAAGAACCTCGTTTACCGTACAAGTTCAATATCACAGAAAGTGAAAAATGGATAAAGAACTTGTGGTACTTACGTACAATGCAGTATCACTCAGCAGTGAAATCTATGTCATCAGGCCCGTAGCAGCACAATGAGTGGATTCAGGTACGATGATTCTAACTGAAATAAGTCACACAGAAAAAGAAACATCATAAGATATCAGTAATACACGGAATGTAAACTTGGCTACACAGGAACTGAATTACAGAACAGAACAGGGTCTCAAATTTAGAAAACCAACTTATGCTTGTTTAAGGGGAAAGGTGAGTTGGGGTGCTGCATAAAACCAGAGATTGAAATGAGCACAGATAAAGTTCCTTAAGCCAAATATGGAATAGACAAGAGCTACTCCTTGCTCAACGAAATGGACTCAACACCGCATATTAAACGCCTAAGAATGTACCTGACTCTTAAGTATCTTAAAACCTATGGATTGCTATGTCTCCGAAAGAGAATCAAGCATGTGTACAGGGACATAAACGCAGCAGTGATAGGATTGGAGAGGTTCGGTGAGCAAATGAAGACCCTTTGAAGTCATATTGCATGGTACCCATTCCACGGGTTTCAACTACCCAGGTTTAAGGTATTCTTCCTTCAGCTAAAACATGCATGTGGAACCTAGAGTATGATCAACCATGTGATCGGGAGACGTGTTCAAATATGTCTCAGTTTTCGTACCCTGGTACTCGGGTGCAACATTCCAGACGCTTTACTAACACTCTCCCGACTTGGAGAGTCAGTCCCTTTAACCTCCTGTTTGACCCAGTTTGCAATTTCTGCGGAAGATGAACAGGAATAGCGAGAACCAATGAGAGACTAGCTGCAGGTGTCTGGACGGGCAAATTTAACTCTCATTTCCCACCAGGAAGAGGAAATAACCAAAGGCTCAGCGTGCCGTGCCGGAACCAGATTAGGGCCTGAAGCCATCCTGCGGTGTTGCGGCCAGCTCACAAGAAAACGAGTTGAAGAAAGGAGCTCAGGGGCACTGTAATTCACAAACCTGCAGAGTTATAAATGACAACTATCGTCCAAAAATATACTGAAGTAAGGCTGCCAAGAGGACTTGAAAGCGGGGCAGAATTGCAGGAAACCGATTTCAGGAGGTAGACTGGAATTGCATCGAAAGCATAGGAAAAGAGGCAGAACGTCCACAATGATGCACTTGGCCAAAAAGGGCGTATGCGTTTTTTCCTCAGGAAAAAACGCATACGCCCTTTTTGGCCAACCAAGCAAGCTTGCAAAGGAAATCTGCACTACAATGAAGTCTCACTTCCCCCCGGTCAAAAGGGCCATCTGAAAAAAGTGTAAAATCCAGAAAGGCAGGACAGGCCATGGAGAACTGGGAGCCTTGTTATGCTGATGGGCGGGATGTAAATTGCCAACAGACACTCGGGAGAAGTGTATGGTGTTTCCTGAAACATCTAAAAAACAAAGCAACAGAGCCTAGGGCACTTCCACTTATGGTCCTATAGCTTAGGGAAATTAAAATCAAAAAGATACAGCCACCCCAATGTTTGGGACGCCTCTGTTTACAAGAACCTCGTTTACCGTACAAGTTCAATATCACAGAAAGTGAAAAATGGATAAAGAACTTGTGGTACTTACGTACAATGCAGTATCACTCAGCAGTGAAATCTATGTCATCAGGCCCGTAGCAGCACAATGAGTGGATTCAGGTACGATGATTCTAACTGAAATAAGTCACACAGAAAAAGAAACATCATAAGATATCAGTAATACACGGAATGTAAACTTGGCTACACAGGAACTGAATTACAGAACAGAACAGGGTCTCAAATTTAGAAAACCAACTTATGCTTGTTTAAGGGGAAAGGTGAGTTGGGGTGCTGCATAAAACCAGAGATTGAAATGAGCACAGATAAAGTTCCTTAAGCCAAATATGGAATAGACAAGAGCTACTCCTTGCTCAACGAAATGGACTCAACACCGCATATTAAACGCCTAAGAATGTACCTGACTCTTAAGTATCTTAAAACCTATGGATTGCTATGTCTCCGAAAGAGAATCAAGCATGTGTACAGGGACGTAAACGCAGCAGTGATAGGATTGGAGAGGTTCGGTGAGCAAATGAAGACCCTTTGAAGTCATATTGCATGGTACCCATTCCACGGGTTTCAACTACCCAGGTTTAAGGTATTCTTCCTTCAGCTAAAACATGCATGTGGAACCTAGAGTATGATCAACCATGTGATCGGGAGACGTGTTCAAATATGTCTCAGTTTTCGTACCCTGGTACTCGGGTGCAACATTCCAGACGCTTTACTAACACTCTCCCGACTTGGAGAGTCAGTCCCTTTAACCTCCTGTTTGGCCCAGTTTGCAATTTCTGCGGAAGATGAACAGGAATAGCGAGAACCAATGAGAGACTAGCTGGAGGTGTCTGGACGGGCAAATTTAACTCTCATTTCCCACCAGGAAGAGGAAATAACCAAAGGCTCAGCGTGCCGTGCCGGAACCAGATTAGGGCCTGAAGCCATCCTGCGGTGTTGCGGCCAGCTCACAAGAAAACGAGTTGAAGAAAGGAGCTCAGGGGCACTGTAATTCACAAACCTGCAGAGTTATAAATGACAACTATCGTCCAAAAATATACTGAAGTAAGGCTGCCAAGAGGACTTGAAAGCGGGGCAGAATTGCAGGAAACCGATTTCAGGAGGTAGACTGGAATTGCATTGAAAGCATAGGAAAAGAGGCAGAACGTCCACAATGATGCACTTGGCCAAAAAGGGCGTATGCGTTTTTTCCTGAATATATTCAGGAAAAAACGCATACGCCCTTTTTGGCCAACCAAGCAAGCTTGCAAAGGAAATCTGCACTACAATGAAGTCTCACTTCCCCCCGGTCAAAAGGGCCATCTGAAAAATGTGTAAAATCCAGAAAGGCAGGACAGGCCATGGAGAACTGGGAGCCTTGTTATGCTGATGGGCGGGATGTAAATTGCCAACAGACACTCGGGAGAAGTGTATGGTGTTTCCTGAAACATCTAAAAAACAAAGCAACAGAGCCTAGGGCACTTCCACTTATGGTCCTATAGCTTTGGGAAATTAAAATCAAAAAGATACAGCCACCCCAATGTTTGGGACGCCTCTGTTTACAAGAACCTCGTTTACCGTACAAGTTCAATATCACAGAAAGTGAAAAATGGATAAAGAACTTCTGGTACTTACGTACAATGCAGTATCACTCAGCAGTGAAATCTATGTCATCAGGCCCGTAGCAGCACAATGAGTGGATTCAGGTACGATGATTCTAACTGAAATAAGTCACACAGAAAAAGAAACATCATAAGATATCAGTAATACACGGAATGTAAACTTGGCTACACAGGAACTGAATTACAGAACAGAACAGGGTCTCAAATTTAGAAAACCACCTTATGCTTGTTTAAGGGGAAAGGTGAGTTGGGGTGCTGCATAAAACCAGAGATTGAAATGAGCACAGATAAAGTTCCTTAAGCCAAATATGGAATAGACAAGAGCTACTCCTTGCTCAACGAAATGGACTCAACACCGCATATTAAACGCCTAAGAATGTACCTGACTCTTAAGTATCTTAAAACCTATGGATTGCTATGTCTCCGAAAGAGAATCAAGCATGTGTACAGGGACATAAACGCAGCAGTGATAGGATTGGAGAGGTTCGGTGAGCAAATGAAGACCCTTTGAAGTCATATTGCATGGTACCCATTCCACGGGTTTCAACTACCCAGGTTTAAGGTATTCTTCCTTCAGCTAAAACATGCATGTGGAACCTAGAGTATGATCAACCATGTGATCGGGAGACGTGTTCAAATATGTCTCAGTTTTCGTACCCTGGTACTCGGGTGCAACATTCCAGACGCTTTACTAACACTCTCCCGACTTGGAGAGTCAGTCCCTTTAACCTCCTGTTTGGCCCAGTTTGCAATTTCTGCGGAAGATGAACAGGAATAGCGAGAACCAATGAGAGACTAGCTGGAGGTGTCTGGACGGGCAAATTTAACTCTCATTTCCCACCAGGAAGAGGAAATAACCAAAGGCTCAGCGTGCCGTGCCGGAACCAGATTAGGGCCTGAAGCCATCCTGCGGTGTTGCGGCCAGCTCACAAGAAAACGAGTTGAAGAAAGGAGCTCAGGGGCACTGTAATTCACAAACCTGCAGAGTTATAAATGACAACTATCGTCCAAAAATATACTGAAGTAAGGCTGCCAAGAGGACTTGAAAGCGGGGCAGAATTGCAGGAAACCGATTTCAGGAGGTAGACTGGAATTGCATTGAAAGCATAGGAAAAGAGGCAGAACGTCCACAATGATGCACTTGGCCAAAAAGGGCGTATGCGTTTTTTCCTGAATATATTCAGGAAAAAACGCATACGCCCTTTTTGGCCAACCAAGCAAGCTTGCAAAGGAAATCTGCACTACAATGAAGTCTCACTTCCCCCCGGTCAAAAGGGCCATCTGAAAAATGTGTAAAATCCAGAAAGGCAGGACAGGCCATGGAGAACTGGGAGCCTTGTTATGCTGATGGGCGGGATGTAAATTGCCAACAGACACTCGGGAGAAGTGTATGGTGTTTCCTGAAACATCTAAAAAACAAAGCAACAGAGCCTAGGGCACTTCCACTTATGGTCCTATAGCTTTGGGAAATTAAAATCAAAAAGATACAGCCACCCCAATGTTTGGGACGCCTCTGTTTACAAGAACCTCGTTTACCGTACAAGTTCAATATCACAGAAAGTGAAAAATGGATAAAGAACTTGTGGTACTTACGTACAATGCAGTATCACTCAGCAGTGAAATCTATGTCATCAGGCCCGTAGCAGCACAATGAGTGGATTCAGGTACGATGATTCTAACTGAAATAAGTCACACAGAAAAAGAAACATCATAAGATATCAGTAATACACGGAATGTAAACTTGGCTACACAGGAACTGAATTACAGAACAGAACAGGGTCTCAAATTTAGAAAACCACCTTATGCTTGTTTAAGGGTAAAGGTGAGTTGGGGTGCTGCATAAAACCAGAGATTGAAATGAGCACAGATAAAGTTCCTTAAGCCAAATATGGAATAGACAAGAGCTACTCCTTGCTCAACGAAATGGACTCAACACCGCATATTAAACGCCTAAGAATGTACCTGACTCTTAAGTATCTTAAAACCTATGGATTGCTATGTCTCCGAAAGAGAATCAAGCATGTGTACAGGGACATAAACGCAGCAGTGATAGGATTGGAGAGGTTCGGTGAGCAAATGAAGACCCTTTGAAGTCATATTGCATGGTACCCATTCCACGGGTTTCAACTACCCAGGTTTAAGGTATTCTTCCTTCAGCTAAAACATGCATGTGGAACCTAGAGTATGATCAACCATGTGATCGGGAGACGTGTTCAAATATGTCTCAGTTTTCGTACCCTGGTACTCGGGTGCAACATTCCAGACGCTTTACTAACACTCTCCCGACTTGGAGAGTCAGTCCCTTTAACCTCCTGTTTGGCCCAGTTTGCAATTTCTGCGGAAGATGAACAGGAATAGCGAGAACCAATGAGAGACTAGCTGGAGGTGTCTGGACGGGCAAATTTAACTCTCATTTCCCACCAGGAAGAGGAAATAACCAAAGGCTCAGCGTGCCGTGCCGGAACCAGATTAGGGCCTGAAGCCATCCTGCGGTGTTGCGGCCAGCTCACAAGAAAACGAGTTGAAGAAAGGAGCTCAGGGGCACTGTAATTCACAAACCTGCAGAGTTATAAATGACAACTATCGTCCAAAAATATACTGAAGTAAGGCTGCCAAGAGGACTTGAAAGCGGGGCAGAATTGCAGGAAACCGATTTCAGGAGGTAGACTGGAATTGCATTGAAAGCATAGGAAAAGAGGCAGAACGTCCACAATGATGCACTTGGCCAAAAAGGGCGTATGCGTTTTTTCCTGAATATATTCAGGAAAAAACGCATACGCCCTTTTTGGCCAACCAAGCAAGCTTGCAAAGGAAATCTGCACTACAATGAAGTCTCACTTCCCGCCGGTCAAAAGGGCCATCTGAAAAATGTGTAAAATCCAGAAAGGCAGGACAGGCCATGGAGAACTGGGAGCCTTGTTATGCTGATGGGCGGGATGTAAATTGCCAACAGACACTCGGGAGAAGTGTATGGTGTTTCCTGAAACATCTAAAAAACAAAGCAACAGAGCCTAGGGCACTTCCACTTATGGTCCTATAGCTTTGGGAAATTAAAATCAAAAAGATACAGCCACCCCAATGTTTGGGACGCCTCTGTTTACAAGAACCTCGTTTACCGTACAAGTTCAATATCACAGAAAGTGAAAAATGGATAAAGAACTTGTGGTACTTACGTACAATGCAGTATCACTCAGCAGTGAAATCTATGTCATCAGGCCCGTAGCAGCACAATGAGTGGATTCAGGTACGATGATTCTAACTGAAATAAGTCACACAGAAAAAGAAACATCATAAGATATCAGTAATACACGGAATGTAAACTTGGCTACACAGGAACTGAATTACAGAACAGAACAGGGTCTCAAATTTAGAAAACCACCTTATGCTTGTTTAAGGGTAAAGGTGAGTTGGGGTGCTGCATAAAACCAGAGATTGAAATGAGCACAGATAAAGTTCCTTAAGCCAAATATGGAATAGACAAGAGCTACTCCTTGCTCAACGAAATGGACTCAACACCGCATATTAAACGCCTAAGAATGTACCTGACTCTTAAGTATCTTAAAACCTATGGATTGCTATGTCTCCGAAAGAGAATCAAGCATGTGTACAGGGACATAAACGCAGCAGTGATAGGATTGGAGAGGTTCGGTGAGCAAATGAAGACCCTTTGAAGTCATATTGCATGGTACCCATTCCACGGGTTTCAACTACCCAGGTTTAAGGTATTCTTCCTTCAGCTAAAACATGCATGTGGAACCTAGAGTATGATCAACCATGTGATCGGGAGACGTGTTCAAATATGTCTCAGTTTTCGTACCCTGGTACTCGGGTGCAACATTCCAGACGCTTTACTAACACTCTCCCGACTTGGAGAGTCAGTCCCTTTAACCTCCTGTTTGACCCAGTTTGCAATTTCTGCGGAAGATGAACAGGAATAGCGAGAACCAATGAGAGACTAGCTGGAGGTGTCTGGACGGGCAAATTTAACTCTCATTTCCCACCAGGAAGAGGAAATAACCAAAGGCTCAGCGTGCCGTGCCGGAACCAGATTAGGGCCTGAAGCCATCCTGTGGTGTTGCGGCCAGCTCACAAGAAAACGAGTTGAAGAAAGGAGCTCAGGGGCACTGTAATTCACAAACCTGCAGAGTTATAAATGACAGCTATCGTCCAAAAATATACTGAAGTAAGGCTGCCAAGAGGACTTGAAAGCGGGGCAGAATTGCAGGAAACCGATTTCAGGAGGTAGACTGGAATTGCATTGAAAGCATAGGAAAAGAGGCAGAACGTCCACAATGATGCACTTGGCCAAAAAGGGCGTATGCGTTTTTTCCTGAATATATTCAGGAAAAAACGCATACGCCCTTTTTGGCCAACCAAGCAAGCTTGCAAAGGAAATCTGCACTACAATGAAGTCTCACTTCCCCCCGGTCAAAAGGGCCATGTGAAAAAAGTGTAAAATCCAGAAAGGCAGGACAGGCCATGGAGAACTGGGAGCCTTGTTATGCTGATGGGCGGGATGTAAATTGCCAACAGACACTCGGGAGAAGTGTATGGTGTTTCCTGAAACGTCTAAAAAACAAAGCAACAGAGCCTAGGGCACTTCCACTTATGGTCCTATAGCTTAGGGAAATTAAAATCAAAAAGATACAGCCACCCCAATGTTTGGGACGCCTCTGTTTACAAGAACCTCGTTTACCGTACAAGTTCAATATCACAGAAAGTGAAAAATGGATAAAGAACTTGTGGTACTTACGTACAATGCAGTATCACTCAGCAGTGAAATCTATGTCATCAGGCCCGTAGCAGCACAATGAGTGGATTCAGGTACGATGATTCTAACTGAAATAAGTCACACAGAAAAAGAAACATCATAAGATATCAGTAATACACGGAATGTAAACTTGGCTACACAGGAACTGAATTACAGAACAGAACAGGGTCTCAAATTTAGAAAACCACCTTATGCTTGTTTAAGGGTAAAGGTGAGTTGGGGTGCTGCATAAAACCAGAGATTGAAATGAGCACAGATAAAGTTCCTTAAGCCAAATATGGAATAGACAAGAGCTACTCCTTGCTCAACGAAATGGACTCAACACCGCATATTAAACGCCTAAGAATGTACCTGACTCTTAAGTATCTTAAAACCTATGGATTGCTATGTCTCCGAAAGAGAATCAAGCATGTGTACAGGGACATAAACGCAGCAGTGATAGGATTGGAGAGGTTCGGTGAGCAAATGAAGACCCTTTGAAGTCATATTGCATGGTACCCATTCCACGGGTTTCAACTACCCAGGTTTAAGGTATTCTTCCTTCAGCTAAAACATGCATGTGAAACCCAGAGTATGATCAACCGTGTGAACGGGAGACGTGTTCAAATATGTCTCAGTTTTCTTCCCCTGGTAATCGGGTGCAACATTCCAGACGCTTTACTAACACTCTCCCGACTTGGAGAGTCAGTCCCTTTAACCTCCTGTTTGGCCCAGGTTGCAATTTCTGCGGAAGATGAACAGGAATAGCCAGAACCAATGAGAGACTAGCTGGAGGTGTCTGGACGGGCAAATTTAACTCTCATTTCCCACCAGGAAGAGGAATTAACCAAAGGCTCAGCGTGCCGTGCCGGAACCAGATTAGGGCCTGAAGCCATCCTGCGGTGTTGCGGCCAGCTCACAAGAAAGCGAGTTGAAGAAAGGAGCTCAGGGGCACTGTAATTCACAAACCTGCAGAGTTATAAATGACAGCTATCGTCCAAAAATATACTGAAGTAAGGCTGCCAAGAGGACTTGAAAGCGGGGCAGAATTGCAGGAAACCGATTTCAGGAGGTAGACTGGAATTGCATTGAAAGCATAGGAAAAGAGGCAGAACGTCCACAATGATGCACTTGGCCAAAAAGGGCGTATGCGTTTTTTCCTGAATATATTCAGGAAAAAACGCATACGCCCTTTTTGGCCAACCAAGCAAACTTGCAAAGGAAATCTGCACTACAATGAAGTCTCACTTCCCCCCGGTCAAAAGGGCCATCTGAAAAAAGTGTAAAATCCAGAAAGGCAGGACAGGCCATGGAGAACTGGGAGCCTTGTTATGCTGATGGGCGGGATGTAAATTGCCAACAGACACTCGGGAGAAGTGTATGGTGTTTCCTGAAACATCTAAGAAACAAAGCAACAGAGCCTAGGGCACTTCCACTTATGGTCCTATAGCTTAGGGAAATTAAAATCAAAAAGACACAGCCACCCCAAAGTTTGGGACGCCTCTGTTTACAAGAACCTCGTTTACCGTACAAGTTCAATATCACAGAAAGTGAAAAATGGATAAAGAAGTTGTGGTACTTACGTACAATGCAGTATCACTCAGCAATGAAATCTATGTCATCAGGCCCGTAGCAGCATAATGAGTGGATTCAGGTACGATGATTCTAACTGAAATAAGTCACACAGAAAAAGAAACATCATAAGATATCACTAATACACGGAATGTAAACTTGGCTACACAGGAACTGAATTCCAAAGCAGAACAGGGTCTCAAATTTAGAAAACCAACTTATGCTTGCTTAAGGGGAAAGGTGAGTTGGGGTGCTGCATAAAACCAGAGATTGAAATGAGCACAGATAAAGTTCCTTAAGCCAAATATGGAATAGACAAGAGCTACTCCTTGCTCAACGAAATGGACTCAACACCCCATATTAAACGCCTAAGAATGTACCTGACTAGTAAGTATCTTAAAACCTATGGATTGCTATGTCTCCAAAAGAGAATCAAGCGTGTGTACAGGGGCATAAACGCAGCAGTGATAGGATTGGAGAGGTTCGGTGAGCAAATGAAGACCCTTTGAAGTCATATTGCATGGTACCCTTTCCACTGGTCTCAACTCTCCAGGTTTAAGGTATTCTTCCTTCAGCTAAAACATGCATGTGGAACCCAGAGTATGATCAACCATGTGATCGGGAGACGTGTTCAAATATGTCTCAGTTTTCCTCCCCTGGTACTCGGGTGCAACATTCCAGACGGTTTACTCACACCCTCCCCACTTGGAGAGTCAGCGCCTTTAACCTCCTGTTTGGCCCAGTTTGCAATTTCTGCGGAAGATGAACAGGAATAGGGAGAACCAATGAGAGACTAGCTGGAGGTGTCTGGACGGGCAAATTTAACTCTCATTTCCCACCAGGAAGAGGAACTAACCAAAGGCTCAGCGTGCCGTGCCGGAACCAGATTAGGGCCTGAAGCCATCCTGCGGTGTTGTGGCCAGCTCAAAAGAAAGCGAGTTGAAGAAAGGAGCTCAGGGGCACTGTAATTCACAAACCTGCAGAGTTATAAATGACAGCTATCGTCCAAAAATATACTGAAGTAAGGCTGCCAAGAGGACTTGAAAGCGGGGCAGAATTGCAGGAAACCGATTTCAGGAGGTAGACTGGAATTGCATTGAAAGCATAGGAAAAGAGGCAGAACGTCCACAATGATGCACTTGTCCAAAAAGGGCGTATGCGTTTTTTCCTGAATATATTCAGGAAAAAACGCATACGCCCTTTTTGGCCAACCAAGCAAGTTTGCAAAGGAAATCTGCACTACAATGAAGTCTCACTTCCCCCCGCTCAAAAGGGCCATCTGAAAAAAGTGTAAAATCCAGAAAGGCAGGACAGGCCATGGAGAACTGGGAGCCTTGTTATGCTGATGGGTGGGATGTAAACTGCCAACAGACACTCGGGAGAAGTGTATGGTGTTTCCTGAAACATCTAAAAAACAAAGCAACAGAGCCTAGGGCACTTCCACTTATGGTCCTATAGCTTAGGGAAATTAAAACAAAAAAGACACAGCCAACCCAAAGTTTGGGAAGCCTCTGTTTACAAGAACCTCGTTTACCGTACAAGTTCAATATCACAGAAAGTGAAAAATGGATAAAGAACTTGTGGTACTTACGTACAATGCAGTATCACTCAGCAATGAAATCTATGTCATCAGGCCCATAGCAGCATAATGAGTGGATTCAGGTACGATGATTCTAACTGAAAATAGTCACACAGAAAAAGAAACATCATAAGATATCACTAATACACGGAATGTAAACTTGTCTACACAGGAACTGAATTCCAAAACAGAACAGGGTCTCAAATTTAGAAAACCAACTTATGCTTGCTTAAGGGGAAAGGTGAGTTGGGGTGCTGCATAAAACCAGAGATTGAAATGAGCACAGATAAAGTTCCTTAAGCCAAATATGGAATAGGCAAGAGCTACTCCTTGCTCAATGAAATGGACTCAACATCCCATATTAAACGCCTAAGAATGTACCTGACTAGTAAGCATCTTAAAACCTATGGATTGCTATGTCTCCAAAAGAGAATCAAGCGTGTGTACAGGGGCATAAACGCAGCAGTGATAGGATTGGAGAGGTTCGGTGAGCAAATGAAGACCCTTTGAAGTCATATTGCATGGTACCCATTCCACGGGTTTCAGCTACCCAGGTTTAAGGTATTCTTCCTTCAGCTAAAACATGCATGTGGAACCCAGAGTATGATCAACCATGTGATCGGGAGACGTGTTCAAATATGTCTCAGTTTTCCTCCCCTGGTACTCGGGTGCAACATTCCAGACGCTTTACTAACACTCTCCCCACTTGGAGAGTCAGCGCCTTTAACCTCCTGTTTGGCCCAGTTTGCAATTACTGCGGAAGATGAACAGGAATAGGGAGAACCAATGAGAGACTAGCTGGAGGTGTCTGGACGGGCAAATTTAACTCTCATTTCCCAACAGGAAGAGGAAATAACCAAAGGCTCAGCGTGCCGTGCCGGAATGAGATTAGGGCCTGAAGCCATCCTGCGGTGTTGCGGCCAGCTCAAAAGAAAGCGAGTTGAAGAAAGGAGCTCAGGGGCACTGTAATTCACAAACCTGCAGAGTTATAAATGACAGCTATCGTCCAAAAATATACTGAAGTAAGGCTGCCAAGAGGACTTGAAAGCGGGGCAGAATTGCAGGAAACCGATTTCAGGAGGTAGACTGGAATTGCATTGAAAGCATAGGAAAAGAGGCAGAACGTCCACAATGATGCACTTGGCCAAAAAGGGCGTATGCGTTTTTTCCTGAATATATTCAGGAAGAAACGCATACGCCCTTTTTGGCCAACCAAGCAAACTTGCAAAGGAAATCTGCACTACAATGAAGTCTCACTTCCCCCCAGTCAAAAGGGCCATCTGAAAAAAGTGTAAAATCCAGAAAGGCAGGACAGGCCATGGAGAACTGGGAGCCTTGTTATGCTGATGGGTGGGATGTAAATTGCCAACAGACACTCGGGAGAAGTGTATGGTGTTTCCTGAAACATCTAAGAAACAAAGCAACAGAGCCTAGGGCACTTCCACTTATGGTCCTATAGCTTAGGGAAATTAAAATCAAAAAGACACAGCCACCCCAAAGTTTGGGACGCCTCTGTTTACAAGAACCTCGTTTACCGTACAAGTTCAACATCGCAGAAAGTGAAAAATGGATAAAGAAGTTGTGGTATTTACTTACAAAGCAATATCACTCAGCAATGAAATCTATGTCATCAGGCCCTTAGCAGCACAATGAGTGGATTCAGGTATGATGATTCTAACTGAAATAAGTCACACAGAAAAAGAAACATCATAAGATATCAGTAATACACGGAATGTAAACTTGGCTACACAGGAACTGAATTACAGAACAGAACAGGGTCTCAAATTTAGAAAACCAACTTATGCTTGCTTAAGGGGAAAGGTGAGTTGGGGTGCTGCATAAAACCAGAGATTGAAATGAGCACAGATAAAGTTCCTTAAGCCAAATATGGAATAGACAAGAGCTACTCCTTGCTCAACAAAATGGACTCAACACCCCATATTAAATGCCTAAGAATGTACCTGACTAGTAAGTATCTTAAAACCTATGGATTGCTATGTCTCCAAATGAGAATCAAGCGTGTGTACAGGGGCATAAACGCAGCAGTGATAGGATTGGAGAGGTTCGGTGAGCAAATGAAGACCCTTTGAAGTCATATTTCATGGTACCCATTCCACGGGTTTCAACTACCAAGGTTTAAGGTATTCTTCCTTCAGCTAAAACATGCATGTGAAACCCAGAGTATGTTCAACAGTGTGAACGGGAGACGTGTTCAAATATGTCTCAGTTTTCCTCCCCTGGTACTCGGGTGCAACATTCCAGACGCTTTACTAACACTCTCCCCACTTGGAGAGTCATCGCCTTTAACCTCCTGTTTGGCCCAGTTTGCAATTTCTGCGGAAGATGAACAGGAATAGGGAGAACCAATGAGAGACTAGCTGGAGGTGTCTGGACGGGCAAATTTAACTCTCATTTCCCACCAGGAAGAGGAACTAACCAAAGGCTCAGCGTGCCATGCCGGAACCAGATTAGGGCCTGAAGCCATCCTGCGGTGTTGCGGCCAGCTCAAAGGAAAACGAGTTGAAGAAAGGAGCTCAGGGGCACTGTAATTCACAAACCTGCAGAGTTATAAATGACAGCTATCGTCCAAAAATATACTGAAGTAAGGCTGCCAAGAGGACTTGAAAGTGGGGCAGAATTGCAGGAAACCGATTTCAGGAGGTAGACTGGAATTGCATTGAAAGCATAGGAAAAGAGGCAGAACGTCCACAATGATGCACTTGGCCAAAAAGGGCGTATGCGTTTTTTCCTGAATATATTCAGGAAAAAACACATACGCCCTTTTTGGCCAACCAAGCAAGCTTGCAAAGGAAATCTGCACTACAATGAAGTCTCACTTCCCCCCGGTCAAAAGGGCCATCTGAAAAAAGTGTAAAATCCAGAAAGGCAGGACAGGCCATGGAGAACTGGGAGCCTTGTTATGCTGATGGGCGGGATGTAAATTGCCAACAGACACTCGGGAGAAGTGTATGGTGTTTCCTGAAACATCTAAAAAACAAAGCAACAGAGCCTAGGGCACTTCCACTTATGGCCTTATAGCTTAGGGAAATTAAAATCAAAAAGACACAGCCACCCCAAAGTTTGGGACGCCTCTGTTTACAAGAACCTCGTTTACCGTACAAGTTCAACATCGCAGAAATTGAAAAATGGATAAAGAAGTTGTGGTATTTACTTACAAAGCAATATCACTCAGCAATGAAATCTATGTCATCAGGCCCGTAGCAGCATAATGAGTGGATCAGGTACGATGATTCTAACTGAAATAAGTCACACAGAAAAAGAAACATCATAAGATATCACTAATACACGGAATGTAAACTTGGCTACACAGGAACTGAATTACAGAACAGAACAGGGTCTCAAATTTAGAAAACCAACTTATGCTTGCTTAAGGGGAAAGGTGAGTTGGGGTGCTGCATAAAACCAGAGATTGAAATGAGCACAGATAAAGTTCCTTAAGCCAAATATGGAATAGACAAGAGCTACTCCTTGCTCAACAAAATGGACTCAACACCCCATATTAAATGCCTAAGAATGTACCTGACTAGTAAGTATCTTAAAACCTATGGATTGCTATGTCTCCAAATGAGAATCAAGCGTGTGTACAGGGGCATAAACGCAGCAGTGATAGGATTGGAGAGGTTCGGTGAGCAAATGAAGACCCTTTGAAGTCATATTTCATGGTACCCATTCCACGGGTTTCAACTACCAAGGTTTAAGGTATTCTTCCTTCAGCTAAAACATGCATGTGAAACCCAGAGTATGTTCAACAGTGTGAACGGGAGACGTGTTCAAATATCTCTCAGTTTTCCTCCCCTGGTACTCGGGTGCAACATTCCAGACGCTTTACTAACACTCTCCCCACTTGGAGAGTCATCGCCTTTAACCTCCTGTTTGGCCCAGTTTGCAATTTCTGCGGAAGATGAACAGGAATAGGGAGAACCAATGAGAGACTAGCTGGAGGTGTCTGGACGGGCAAATTTAACTCTCATTTCCCACCAGGAAGAGGAACTAACCAAAGGCTCAGCGTGCCATGCCGGAACCAGATTAGGGCCTGAAGCCATCCTGCGGTGTTGCGGCCAGCTCAAAGGAAAACGAGTTGAAGAAAGGAGCTCAGGGGCACTGTAATTCACAAACCTGCAGAGTTATAAATGACAGCTATCGTCCAAAAATATACTGAAGTAAGGCTGCCAAGAGGACTTGAAAGTGGGGCAGAATTGCAGGAAACCGATTTCAGGAGGTAGACTGGAATTGCATTGAAAGCATAGGAAAAGAGGCAGAACGTCCACAATGATGCACTTGGCCAAAAAGGGCGTATGCGTTTTTTCCTGAATATATTCAGGAAAAAACACATACGCCCTTTTTGGCCAACCAAGCAAGCTTGCAAAGGAAATCTGCACTACAATGAAGTCTCACTTCCCCCCGGTCAAAAGGGCCATCTGAAAAAAGTGTAAAATCCAGAAAGGCAGGACAGGCCATGGAGAACTGGGAGCCTTGTTATGCTGATGGGCGGGATGTAAATTGCCAACAGACACTCGGGAGAAGTGTATGGTGTTTCCTGAAACATCTAAAAAATAAAGCAACAGAGCCTAGGGCACTTCCACTTATGGCCTTATAGCTTAGGGAAATTAAAATCAAAAAGACACAGCCACCCCAAAGTTTGGGACGCCTCTGCTTACAAGAACCTCGTTTACCGTACAAGTTCAACATCGCAGAAAGTGAAAAATGGATAAAGAAGTTGTGGTATTTACTTACAAAGCAATATCACTCAGCAATGAAATCTATGTCATCAGGCCCGTAGCAGCATAATGAGTGGATCAGGTACGATGATTCTAAGTGAAATAAGTCACACAGAAAAAGAAACATCATAAGATATCAGTAATACACGGAATGTAAACTTGGCTACACAGGAACTGAATTACAGAACAGAACAGGGTCTCAAATTTAGAAAACCAACTTATGCTTGCTTAAGGGGAAAGGTGAGTTGGGGTGCTGCATAAAACCAGAGATTGAAATGAGCACAGATAAAGTTCCTTAAGCCAAATATGGAATAGACAAGAGCTACTCCTTGCTCAACGAAATGGACTCAACACCCCATATTAAATGCCTAAGAATGTACCTGACTAGTAAGTATCTTAAACCCTATGGATTGCTATGTCTCCAAAAGAGAATCAAGCATGTGTACAGGGGCATAAACGCAGCAGTGATAGGATTAGAGAGGTTCGGTGAGCAAATGAAGATCCTTTGAAGTCTTATTGCATGGTACCCATTCCACGGGTTTCAACTCTCCAGGTTTAAGGTATTCTTCCTTCAGCTAAAACATGCATGTGAAACCCAGAGTATGATCAACAGTGTGAACGGGAGACGTGTTCAAATATCTCTCAGTTTTCCTCCCCTGGTACTCGGGTGCAACATTCCAGACGCTTTACTAACACTCTCCCCACTTGGAGAGTCAGCGCCTTTAACCTCCTGTTTGACCCAGTTTGCAATTTCTGCGGAAGATGAACAGGAATAGGGAGAACCAATGAGAGACTAGCTGGAGGTGTCTGGATGGGCAAATTTAACTCTCATTTCCCACCAGGAAGAGGAACTAACCAAAGGCTCAGCGTGCCGTGCCGGAATGAGATTAGGGCCTGAAGCCATCCTGCGGTGTTGCGGCCAGCTCAAAAGAAAACGAGTTGAAGAAAGGAGCTCAGGGGCACTGTAATTCACAAACCTGCAGAGTTATAAATGACAGCTATCGTCCAAAAATATACTGAAGTAAGGCTGCCAAGAGGACTTGAAAGCGGGGCAGAATTGCAGGAAACCGATTTCAGGAGGTAGACTGGAATTGCATTGAAAG
The DNA here is from genome assembly GCF_963455315.2 of Globicephala melas. Classification (NCBI taxonomy): domain Eukaryota; kingdom Metazoa; phylum Chordata; class Mammalia; order Artiodactyla; family Delphinidae; genus Globicephala; species Globicephala melas. The sequence goes on from NW_027207838.1 coordinate 64,562, forward strand.
CATAGGAAAAGAGGCAGAACGTCCACAATGATGCACTTGGCCAAAAAGGGCGTATGCGTTTTTTCCTGAATATATTCAGGAAAAAACGCATACGCCCTTTTTGGCCAACCAAGCAAGCTTGCAAAGGAAATCTGCACTACAATGAAGTCTCACTTCCCCCCCCCACCCGGTCAAAAGGGCCATCTGAAAAAAGTGTAAAATCCAGAAAGGCAGGACAGGCCATGGAAAACTGGGAGCCTCGTTATGCTGATGGGCGGGATGTAAATTGCCAACAGACACTCGGGAGAAGTGTATGGTGTTTCCTGAAACATCTAAAAAACAAAGCAACAGAGCCTAGGGCACTTCCACTTATGGTCCTATAGCTTAGGGAAATTAAAATCAAAAAGACACAGCCACCCCAAAGTTTGGGACGCCTCTGTTTACAAGAACCTCGTTTACCGTACAAGTTCAACATCGCAGAAAGTGAAAAATGGATAAAGAAGTTGTGGTATTTACTTACAAAGCAATATCACTCAGCAATGAAATCTATGTCATCAGGCCCGTAGCAGCACAATGAGTGGATTCAGGTATGATGATTCTAACTGAAATAAGTCACACAGAAAAAGAAACATCATAAGATATCAGTAATACACGGAATGTAAACTTGGCTACACAGGAACTGAATTACAGAACAGAACAGGGTCTCAAATTTAGAAAACCAACTTATGCTTGCTTAAGGGGAAAGGTGAGTTGGGGTGCTGCATAAAACCAGAGATTGAAATGAGCACAGATAAAGTTCCTTAAGCCAAATATGGAATAGACAAGAGCTACTCCTTGCTCAACAAAATGGACTCAACACCCCATATTAAATGCCTAAGAATGTACCTGACTAGTAAGTATCTTAAAACCTATGGATTGCTATGTCTCCAAATGAGAATCAAGCGTGTGTACAGGGGCATAAACGCAGCAGTGATAGGATTGGAGAGGTTCGGTGAGCAAATGAAGACCCTTTGAAGTCATATTTCATGGTACCCATTCCACGGGTTTCAACTACCAAGGTTTAAGGTATTCTTCCTTCAGCTAAAACATGCATGTGAAACCCAGAGTATGTTCAACAGTGTGAACGGGAGACGTGTTCAAATATGTCTCAGTTTTCCTCCCCTGGTACTCGGGTGCAACATTCCAGACGCTTTACTAACACTCTCCCCACTTGGAGAGTCATCGCCTTTAACCTCCTGTTTGGCCCAGTTTGCAATTTCTGCGGAAGATGAACAGGAATAGGGAGAACCAATGAGAGACTAGCTGGAGGTGTCTGGACGGGCAAATTTAACTCTCATTTCCCACCAGGAAGAGGAACTAACCAAAGGCTCAGCGTGCCATGCCGGAACCAGATTAGGGCCTGAAGCCATCCTGCGGTGTTGCGGCCAGCTCAAAGGAAAACGAGTTGAAGAAAGGAGCTCAGGGGCACTGTAATTCACAAACCTGCAGAGTTATAAATGACAGCTATCGTCCAAAAATATACTGAAGTAAGGCTGCCAAGAGGACTTGAAAGTGGGGCAGAATTGCAGGAAACCGATTTCAGGAGGTAGACTGGAATTGCATTGAAAGCATAGGAAAAGAGGCAGAACGTCCACAATGATGCACTTGGCCAAAAAGGGCGTATGCGTTTTTTCCTGAATATATTCAGGAAAAAACACATACGCCCTTTTTGGCCAACCAAGCAAGCTTGCAAAGGAAATCTGCACTACAATGAAGTCTCACTTACCCCCGGTCAAAAGGGCCATCTGAAAAAAGTGTAAAATCCAGAAAGGCAGGACAGGCCATGGAGAACTGGGAGCCTTGTTATGCTGATGGGCGGGATGTAAATTGCCAACAGACACTCGGGAGAAGTGTATGGTGTTTCCTGAAACATCTAAAAAATAAAGCAACAGAGCCTAGGGCACTTCCACTTATGGCCTTATAGCTTAGGGAAATTAAAATCAAAAAGACACAGCCACCCCAAAGTTTGGGACGCCTCTGTTTACAAGAACCTCGTTTACCGTACAAGTTCAACATCGCAGAAATTGAAAAATGGATAAAGAAGTTGTGGTATTTACTTACAAAGCAATATCACTCAGCAATGAAATCTATGTCATCAGGCCCGTAGCAGCATAATGAGTGGATCAGGTACGATGATTCTAACTGAAATAAGTCACACAGAAAAAGAAACATCATAAGATATCACTAATACACGGAATGTAAACTTGGCTACACAGGAACTGAATTACAGAACAGAACAGGGTCTCAAATTTAGAAAACCAACTTATGCTTGCTTAAGGGGAAAGGTGAGTTGGGGTGCTGCATAAAACCAGAGATTGAAATGAGCACAGATAAAGTTCCTTAAGCCAAATATGGAATAGACAAGAGCTACTCCTTGCTCAACAAAATGGACTCAACACCCCACATTAAATGCCTAAGAATGTACCTGACTAGTAAGTATCTTAAAACCTATGGATTGCTATGTCTCCAAATGAGAATCAAGCGTGTGTACAGGGGCATAAACGCAGCAGTGATAGGATTGGAGAGGTTCGGTGAGCAAATGAAGACCCTTTGAAGTCATATTTCATGGTACCCATTCCACGGGTTTCAACTACCAAGGTTTAAGGTATTCTTCCTTCAGCTAAAACATGCATGTGAAACCCAGAGTATGTTCAACAGTGTGAACGGGAGACGTGTTCAAATATGTCTCAGTTTTCCTCCCCTGGTACTCGGGTGCAACATTCCAGACGCTTTACTAACACTCTCCCCACTTGGAGAGTCATCGCCTTTAACCTCCTGTTTGGCCCAGTTTGCAATTTCTGCGGAAGATGAACAGGAATAGGGAGAACCAATGAGAGACTAGCTGGAGGTGTCTGGACGGGCAAATTTAACTCTCATTTCCCACCAGGAAGAGGAACTAACCAAAGGCTCAGCGTGCCATGCCGGAACTAGATTAGGGCCTGAAGCCATCCTGCGGTGTTGCGGCCAGCTCAAAGGAAAACGAGTTGAAGAAAGGAGCTCAGGGGCACTGTAATTCACAAACCTGCAGAGTTATAAATCACAGCTATCGTCCAAAAATATACTGAAGTAAGGCTGCCAAGAGGACTTGAAAGTGGGGCAGAATTGCAGGAAACCGATTTCAGGAGGTAGACTGGAATTGCATTGAAAGCATAGGAAAAGAGGCAGAACGTCCACAATGATGCACTTGGCCAAAAAGGGCGTATGCGTTTTTTCCTGAATATATTCAGGAAAAAACACATACGCCCTTTTTGGCCAACCAAGCAAGCTTGCAAAGGAAATCTGCACTACAATGAAGTCTCACTTCCCCCCGGTCAAAAGGGCCATCTGAAAAAAGTGTAAAATCCAGAAAGGCAGGACAGGCCATGGAGAACTGGGAGCCTTGTTATGCTGATGGGCGGGATGTAAATTGCCAACAGACACTCGGGAGAAGTGTATGGTGTTTCCTGAAACATCTAAAAAATAAAGCAACAGAGCCTAGGGCACTTCCACTTATGGCCTTATAGCTTAGGGAAATTAAAATCAAAAAGACACAGCCACCCCAAAGTTTGGGACGCCTCTGCTTACAAGAACCTCGTTTACCGTACAAGTTCAACATCGCAGAAAGTGAAAAATGGATAAAGAAGTTGTGGTATTTACTTACAAAGCAATATCACTCAGCAATGAAATCTATGTCATCAGGCCCGTAGCAGCATAATGAGTGGATCAGGTACGATGATTCTAAGTGAAATAAGTCACACAGAAAAAGAAACATCATAAGATATCAGTAATACACGGAATGTAAACTTGGCTACACAGGAACTGAATTACAGAACAGAACAGGGTCTCAAATTTAGAAAACCAACTTATGCTTGCTTAAGGGGAAAGGTGAGTTGGGGTGCTGCATAAAACCAGAGATTGAAATGAGCACAGATAAAGTTCCTTAAGCCAAATATGGAATAGACAAGAGCTACTCCTTGCTCAACGAAATGGACTCAACACCCCATATTAAATGCCTAAGAATGTACCTGACTAGTAAGTATCTTAAACCCTATGGATTGCTATGTCTCCAAAAGAGAATCAAGCATGTGTACAGGGGCATAAACGCAGCAGTGATAGGATTAGAGAGGTTCGGTGAGCAAATGAAGATCCTTTGAAGTCTTATTGCATGGTACCCATTCCACGGGTTTCAACTCTCCAGGTTTAAGGTATTCTTCCTTCAGCTAAAACATGCATGTGAAACCCAGAGTATGATCAACAGTGTGAACGGGAGACGTGTTCAAATATCTCTCAGTTTTCCTCCCCTGGTACTCGGGTGCAACATTCCAGACGCTTTACTAACACTCTCCCCACTTGGAGAGTCAGCGCCTTTAACCTCCTGTTTGACCCAGTTTGCAATTTCTGCGGAAGATGAACAGGAATAGGGAGAACCAATGAGAGACTAGCTGGAGGTGTCTGGATGGGCAAATTTAACTCTCATTTCCCACCAGGAAGAGGAACTAACCAAAGGCTCAGCGTGCCGTGCCGGAATGAGATTAGGGCCTGAAGCCATCCTGCGGTGTTGCGGCCAGCTCAAAAGAAAACGAGTTGAAGAAAGGAGCTCAGGGGCACTGTAATTCACAAACCTGCAGAGTTATAAATGACAGCTATCGTCCAAAAATATACTGAAGTAAGGCTGCCAAGAGGACTTGAAAGCGGGGCAGAATTGCAGGAAACCGATTTCAGGAGGTAGACTGGAATTGCATTGAAAGCATAGGAAAAGAGGCAGAACGTCCACAATGATGCACTTGGCCAAAAAGGGCGTATGCGTTTTTTCCTGAATATATTCAGGAAAAAACGCATACGCCCTTTTTGGCCAACCAAGCAAGCTTGCAAAGGAAATCTGCACTACAATGAAGTCTCACTTCCCCCCCACCCGGTCAAAAGGGCCATCTGAAAAAAGTGTAAAATCCAGAAAGGCAGGACAGGCCATGGAGAACTGGGAGCCTTGTTATGCTGATGGGCGGGATGTAAATTGCCAACAGACACTCGGGAGAAGTGTATGGTGTTTCCTGAAACATCTAAAAAACAAAGCAACAGAGCCTTGGGCACTTCCACTTATGGTCCTATAGCTTAGGGAAATTAAAATCAAAAAGACACAGCCACCCCAAAGTTTGGGACGCCTCTGTTTACAAGAACCTCGTTTACAGTACAAGTTCAACATCGCAGAAAGTGAAAAATGGATAAAGAAGTCGTGGTATTTACTTACAAAGCAATATCACTCAGCAATGAAATCTATGTCATCAGGCCCGTAGCAGCATAATGAGTGGATTCAGGTACGATGATTCTAACTGAAATAAGTCACACAGAAAAAGAAACATCATAAGATATCACTAATACACGGAATGTAAACTGGGCTACACAGGAACTGAATTACAGAACAGAACAGGGTCTCAAATTTAGAAAACCAACTTATGCTTGCTTAAGGGGAAAGGTGAGTTGGGGTGCTGCATAAAACCAGAGATTGAAATGAGCACAGATAAAGTTCCTTAAGCCAAATATGGAATAGACAAGAGCTACTCCTTGCTCAACGAAATGGACTCAACACCCCATATTAAACGCCTAAGAATGTACCTGACTAGTAAGTATCTTAAAACCTATGGATTGCTATGTCTCCAAAAGAGAATCAAGCATGTGTACAGGGGCATAAACGCAGCAGTGATAGGATTGGAGAGGTTCGGTGAGCAAATGAAGACCCTTTGAAGTCATATTGCATGGTACCCATTACACGGGTCTCAACTCTCCAGGTTTAAGGTATTCTTCCTTCAGCTAAAACATGCATGTGGAACCCAGAGTATGATCAACCGTGTGAACGGGAGATGTGTTCAAATATGTCTCAGTTTTCCTCCCCTGGTACTCGGGTGCAACATTCCAGACGCTTTACTAACACTCTCCCCACTTGGAGAGTCAGCGCCTTTAACCTCCTGTTTGGCCCAGTTTGCAATTTCTGCGGAAGATGAACAGGAATAGGGAGAACCAATGAGAGACTAGCTGGAGGTGTCTGGACGGGCAAATTTAACTCTCATTTCCCACCAGGAAAAGGAACTAACCAAAGGCTCAGCATGCCGTGCCGGAACCAGATTAGGGCCTGAAGCCATCCTGCGGTGTTGCGGCCAGCTCAAAAGAAAGCGAGTTGAAGAAAGGAGCTCAGGGGCACTGTAATTCACAAACCTGCAGAGTTATAAATGACAGCTATCGTCCAAAAATATACTGAAGTAAGGCTGCCAAGAGGACTTGAAAGCGGGGCAGAATTGCAGGAAACCGATTTCAGGAGGTAGACTGGAATTGCATTGAAAGCATAGGAAAAGAGGCAGAACGTCCACAATGATGCACTTGGCCAAAAAGGGCGTATGCGTTTTTTCCTGAATATATTCAGGAAAAAACGCATACGCCCTTTTTGGCCAACCAAGCAAGCTTGCAAAGAAATCTGCACTACAATGAAGTCTCACTTCCCCCCGGTCAATAGGGCCATCTGAAAAAAGTGTAAAATCCAGAAAGGCAGGACAGGCCATGGAGAACTGGGAGCCTTGTTATGCTGATGGGCGGGATGTAAATTGCCAACAGCCACTCGGGAGAAGTGTATGGTGTTTCCTGAAACACCCAGAAAACAAAGCAACAGAGCCTAGGGCACTTCCACTTATGGTCCTATAGCTTAGGGAAATTAAAATCAAAAAGACACAGCCACCCCAAAGTTTGGGACGCCTCTGTTTACAAGAACCTCGTTTACCGTACAAGTTCAATATCACAGAAAGTGAAAAATGGATAAAGAACTTGTGGTACTTATGTACAATGCAGTATCACTCAGCAATGAAATCTATGTCATCAGGCCCGTAGCAGCATAATGAGTGGATTCAGGTACGATGATTCTAACTGAAATAAGTCACACAGAAAAAGAAACATCATAAGATATCACTAATACACGGAATGTAAACTTGGCTACACAGGAACTGAATTCCAAAACACAACAGGGTCTCAAATTTTGAAAACCAACTTATGCTTGCTTAAGGGGAAAGGTGAGTTGGGGTGCTGCATAAAACCAGAGATTGAAATGAGCACAGATAAAGTTCCTTAAGCCAAAAATGGAATAGACAAGAGCTACTCCTTGCTCAACGAAATGGACTCAACACCCCATATTAAACGCCTAAGAATGTACCTGACTAGTAAGTATCTTAAAACCTATGGATTGCTATGTCTCCGAAAGAGAATCAAGCATGTGTACAGGGGCATAAACGCAGCAGTGATAGGATTGGAGAGGTTCGGTGAGCAAATGAAGACCCTTTGAAGTCATATTGCATGGTACCCATTACACGGGTCTCAACTCTCCAGGTTTAAGGTATTCTTCCTTCAGCTAAAACATGCATGTGGAACCCAGAGTATGATCAACCGTGTGAACGGGAGATGTGTTCCAATATGTCTCAGTTTTCCTCCCCTGGTACTCGTGTGCAACATTCCAGACGCTTTATTAACACTCTCCCCACTTGGAGAGTCAGCGCCTTTAACCTCCTGTTTGGCCCAGTTTGCAATTTCTGCGGAAGATGAACAGGAATAGGGAGAACCAATGAGAGACTAGCTGGAGGTGTCTGGACGGGCAAATTTAACTCTCATTTCCCAACAGGAAGAGGAAATAACCAAAGGCTCAGCGTGCCGTGCCGGAATGAGATTAGGGCCTGAAGCCATCCTGCGGTGTTGCGGCCAGCTCAAAAGAAAGCGAGTTGAAGAAAGGAGCTCAGGGGCACTGTAATTCACAAACCTGCAGAGTTATAAATGACAGCTATCGTCCAAAAATATACTGAAGTAAGGCTGCCAAGAGGACTTGAAAGCGGGGCAGAATTGCAGGAAACCGATTTCAGGAGGTAGACTGGAATTGCATTGAAAGCATAGGAAAAGAGGCAGAACGTCCACAATGATGCACTTGGCCAAAAAGGGCGTATGCGTTTTTTCCTGAATATATTCAGGAAGAAACGCATACGCCCTTTTTGGCCAACCAAGCAAACTTGCAAAGGAAATCTGCACTACAATGAAGTCTCACTTCCCCCCAGTCAAAAGGGCCATCTGAAAAAAGTGTAAAATCCAGAAAGGCAGGACAGGCCATGGAGAACTGGGAGCCTTGTTATGCTGATGGGTGGGATGTAAATTGCCAACAGACACTCGGGAGAAGTGTATGGTGTTTCCTGAAACATCTAAGAAACAAAGCAACAGAGCCTAGGGCACTTCCACTTATGGTCCTATAGCTTAGGGAAATTAAAATCAAAAAGACACAGCCACCCCAAAGTTTGGGACGCCTCTGTTTACAAGAACCTCGTTTACCGTACAAGTTCAACATCGCAGAAAGTGAAAAATGGATAAAGAAGTTGTGGTATTTACTTACAAAGCAATATCACTCAGCAATGAAATCTATGTCATCAGGCCCTTAGCAGCACAATGAGTGGATTCAGGTATGATGATTCTAACTGAAATAAGTCACACAGAAAAAGAAACATCATAAGATATCAGTAATACACGGAATGTAAACTTGGCTACACAGGAACTGAATTACAGAACAGAACAGTGTCTCAAATTTAGAAAACCAACTTATGCTTGCTTAAGGGGAAAGGTGAGTTGGGGTGCTGCATAAAACCAGAGATTGAAATGAGCACAGATAAAGTTCCTTAAGCCAAATATGGAATAGACAAGAGCTACTCCTTGCTCAACAAAATGGACTCAACACCCCATATTAAATGCCTAAGAATGTACCTGACTAGTAAGTATCTTAAAACCTATGGATTGCTATGTCTCCAAATGAGAATCAAGCGTGTGTACAGGGGCATAAACGCAGCAGTGATAGGATTGGAGAGGTTCGGTGAGCAAATGAAGACCCTTTGAAGTCATATTTCATGGTACCCATTCCACGGGTTTCAACTACCAAGGTTTAAGGTATTCTTCCTTCAGCTAAAAC